>NW_010559266.1:13232-21993 GCF_000687285.1 Phaethon lepturus | reverse complement strand
GGGGCGGCGCGAGGGGCGTAAGCTATTACTCTAGGAAATATATATTTTTAATAAATGTGAATGCTATTTATTGAGAAAAAGAGGAAATATTCAAGAAGGTGTGAAAATACAATTTCTCACGCAGTATGTAGATTTTGGTGTGTCTTTGCATAGATGCAACAGTAAGCAGCATGCAACATTTACATCAATTGAAAGCAGACATAACACTTGTTATTTCAACATATAATGCAAACTTCAGCACTGCACTTCCATTCTTTCTTTTGAAATTATTCATTGCAGTAAGACTGGATACAGCTAGGAAAAATAAACCTTTAGGTTTCTAAACTAATTAGGTGATAAAACCTTCAGGTTCTATCACCTAATTTCAAAACTTGTATGTAACTAAAGAAGAGAGAAAATATCACCTGAATTTGAGTAGCACTGCCAAAACATTTAGACACATTAATACAAGTTTAAGGTTTATTAAGTATTAAAAATACAAAATCTTCTACGCTATTATAGAAATTCAATCTACTACTTTAGCCTTTATTTATTTAAGCAACTTTGGTAAATGAAAATAGACAGAATCTAGAAACACATCAAAAGTAAGTCATTCTCCATCAATTGTGTAGAGCTTAATTGTATCAATACCTCTTCATATAGTTATTGATGGCAGCATGTATCAAAATAAAATCACATCAGAGCCTAACTTAAAAAACACGTAAGTAACCTATCAAAGCAATAAGTACATAAAAAAAGCTCACAAATCAAGAGAATTAGCTGACTGATGTGGATGCTACAATCTGAACAAGTTACCCCAGTCCCAAGTGGTCTCCAAGCACGACGCATTGCATGCACCAAATTTTCCTCATCTTGTTGAGGATTTGCCAATAAAAGTTGGAGTACTGCACTTTGCTCACAGAACTTGCTTCAGTGTTTGACCTTGCTCTGATGCACAACCCCACTGTGAAGCTCCAGAGTACAAGACATTGCACTGGTTTTATTGCTTGAGTCACTGAAGAGAAACTCATATTTAATCGCAAGTCTACAAGATGGTTATTTTAAAAACTTAAGCTTTCAAGTGCTCCATCGGATTGCAAACGCAACACCTTGCCAGATTAAGTCTTGCTAAAACCCAAATGTATGCTGCGTTGTTTAACTATTAAGCTGTTATGCATAGGATGAACTGTCATATCAGTTCACCTTGAGTTTTCCTGGCCTTGCTAATTTTAATATCCATATTGCTGATACGAATCTTCAGTGGTTTTCAGTGAATATTTTTTACGCCAACAGTAATTTGAAGTACATTTTTTAGAAAAAAATGCAAATAAGTGCATTGCATGTTAACAGCTCAATAGAGGCTCTTACTATTATGCAAGAAACACAAGGTTTTTAAAGCACAAATTGTAAGCCAACATGCCCTGTGGTATCACATTTATCTGATAAAATTATCGTATTAGTAGCTACTGTAGTCTATCACAAATGAATATAGCTATTGACTCAAAAGTCAGGACCTAATTCAACCATAATGTATAATTTCACATTATACAGGTTTCTGCCAATTTAATATTCATATACCAAGATAGCTTGATGTTGTCCGCATCCATTTGAAGACAGTCCAATCTGGATAAAAGCAAAAGTTTCAAGCTCTTCAACTCAGTTCTTTGTACACTACCATCTTGAACGGGGAAATCAAGAACACATTTCTAGAGTGACTCCTACAAGATAAAACAAGTGGGCCACAGAAACCCTCTCAGAGGTGTGCTCAGTAGAAACCAGCTTGGCAACAGACAATTTTACAAACCTCTCAGAAATCTCAGAGGCTGAAATGCAGAATTCTAGATGTGGGACACATGGATTTACAACTCCACCTTAGACAGACAGAATCTAGAAACTAATTAATAATGGCAGTCAGCATAATCTAACATTTGTTCTTGTGTAGAAGCTTAGCCGTGCACAATATTTTTGTGTGATAATCATGGAGTGATTCAGTTTGGGTTTCATGAAGCTATGTTGGAACATTCATGTAATTTTGCAAGTGGTAATTCTCCTTTGATCAGTTGCTAAGTTGGGAAGATAACTGAGGAACAGTGAATATCTGCAGGCAACTACACAGGACAAGTTCAAAATATAAACAAGCTATGTAAACAAGAGCAGCTCATCTTTAATAAACTCAGAATGGTGGTACTCCTTATAAACAGACTAAGTACCAGCAATGTCACCACAGTGTGTTAATCATGTGCACGCCTTTATGAAGGCATGATAAGAAAAGCATCATCATTATCTGAGTTAGCCAGACACAGACTTTTGACTTTCAAAACACTTCCAGATGTTCCTCCAGAACGATTTAATTTTTAGTAGTTTATGTTAATATTACAAAAAGCTTCCCCTATTTTTGAACAGCTATAATTAAGATGCTGCAATATTTCATGAAAGACATCCAGGTATTACACATCTCTCGGTGACTTCAATTAGCATGTCTTTTCCACTGTTGCTAGATTCTATAGTCCTGAATTCTGCATATTCCCAAGCATATTTCCTCTGCTTAGGGATATAACAGGGAATAAACTGAAATGAGACCCAAATGATGAAGGCATAAATTACGATTACACACAACTCTAAATTAATTGAAATTCACTGAAATAATCTATCACTGCTTAGATGACTAGTATAGCACTTCTGTGCCTGCCTCAGTTTTGTCCTTTGGAATTATCTCAGTTATTTTTGAATTCTACATGTGCGTATACTACATAAAGCACATATATCTCTATAAAAGAGTATAAACTGAAACACTGCTGATTTAGCCCATTCATTAGTCAAAAGGCTAATAACCACATCATTCTCAAAAATTCAATCATGCTTTGAACAATGGTTTTAGTAATAGATTAGGTCATTCCTTTATCCTTGAAAGCCCAGTTATGAAGAAATAGGCCTTGAATCAGTTCCACATGCCCATAAAACTGTGTGCAGAACTTGATTTTTTTTTTTATTGTATTTTATTTTTCAGATCTGTAATAGTGTACTCTGCTTATTTCAAATATCTCCTTGGGATGTGTTCTTGCACTCAGGTATTTCCTTGAGCTACGTTCATGTACTTTAAGCATTTTCACTTTCACACATTGCTTAGGACTTACTTCCCTTTTCTGTTTTTTTCATTATCGAAATGTTTAAAAGCATTTCAGAAGTTTCCTGAGATACAATCTTTACCACCTCCTACAAAAATAGCAGAGTTTTTCTTTATCCGTGCCCTTTCTATACAATCTCAATCTCCTAACATTTGAAAGAACCATGTTTTTCTTAGAACTGTTTAGATTTTATTTTCTTGTGGTGTATGAGATTTATTACCTGTGAAATATTTTATTGCCTCATTACTGGCTTCAGTGTCCCATTCTGGGAAAGTAGGCAGATCAGCTACAGGCACTCCTAAAGACAACGATGTTAATGACTCCAGCTGATGTTCCCACTTTTCAAGCCAATGGAAATGTGAGCCCTGTTCCTGCAAGCAGCATGTTTCCTGAAGCACTGGCCCAGCTCACTCCAAGTGCTCACTACCTGGAGCAAAGCCACACATATACCCTGGCCTGTTTCACAAAACTGGAGAAGATTACACTCAGTCGCCTGACAAAGAAAAAGAAGTAATTTATATTTTCCATAAGCAAGACTACTCAACATAAAGCCAGGTGAGTCATGAGAAGGAAAAAAAAATTAAAGCTTATTGTCTCCAAGGAAGTGGCTTAAGACACAGACAGTTCCATCATGGGAAAATAAAAATCAGAATCAGTGTGTTTCTATAAAATCCTTCATTTGAGGATCTCCAAGTCATTTAAAGCCATTAATTCACGGACCCTTTCAACAGGTTTTTCCTTTGTTCATGTAGCATGGAAAATGAATGTGCAAGCTTTTGCTCACAAATCTGACACACACAAAGCCAAGAAAATATATTTTCAAAAAATGAACGTTTTGGAAATTGTTCAGTTGCATACATTAGAAAAACACCTTAACAAAGCTAAATTTCCTTCACCCAGCAATATGAAATTGGCCATTCAATTATCAAATAAACAACTGAAAAGAGAATTAATGCAAGAAATACCTATGACTAAGAAATTCAATTTCCCTCTTAAGCACGAAGTAGGTGCCAAACTTGAAGGAAAATATCCTGCTACTAGCCCCTTCCAATTTCTGTGCCATTCCAGACGTACCATGTAGCCCTATCAGCGGTCACTCCAAATACCTTGACAGTCTCTTGTAGATACTTACATTCTATTTATCTATGACATATGAACCAAATGTTTAAGATCATCCCAACATCTCCTGATCAAAAAAATAGTTTAATAGCATTTGACAGAGGAAAAGAATGAACAGGCAGTGTACAAAGACACTGATTATGGTGAGCAGCTTACAAAACCCTTTAAAAAAAAAATCTCTGAATTCATGCAATTGCATATTTATATTTCTATTGAAATATAACAGAAGTTTACGATTCAGCAAGCATATAATTTGGACTCTCTGCATTTAACATTGAGGACCTGGACAGGGCTGCTGAAAACCTGGGTGTGTGCAACGTGCATCACAACCTGAGATAGTGAGTTAGGAGGTCCCTGACCTCCTCCTCTCTCATTCTTAATAGCCCGTTAGACTGTGCACTGTTTTTCTGAGGGTGGTTCATTTATTCATTCTTCCTTCTTTTCAAAAGCAAATGCCCTCATGGTTGAGTTTTATTTACAAGGCATGGAAAGAAACAACTAGCAAGATGTATAAGGAAAACCACCGCATTTTGATAGCTGTCTCATTAACATATCAGCTACACTGTGTTTAGTCCAGTAAAAAAAAAAAAAAAAGGCAATCCTGCCCAAGCCAGCCAAGGACTGTCCTAGAGGAACACACAAATCTAACATGCAGCAAAAAAGATTAATCTTCAGGAAGCCATTCTGCTTGTTCTTGTTCATACATTATCCATTTTTCTACTACGATATAATTAAGTGTTGCCAAAACAAACATTCATTTTCATGAGAAACATCATGAAAAATCACTTGACTTTAGCAGAGTGATTGTTTCTAGATAATTCTCCTCTTTGTTGTACTGTCCTCGTTTCAAAGCAGATTTTAAAATTTCAGGGATAAGACTTTCCCATAATTCTGTACAAGTCTAGCATAGTAAAACTGTGGATCTTAAAACTTGCTTGCAATATAAATAATCATTCAGTTAATTACTATAACATAAAAGACAGCAAGCTCTTAGCAAAATGCTTCTCATTTGTAAAGATAATCATGACTAGTCCCATGCTAAGGAATGGCTGAAGATTTGTTTTAAAAACAACAAACCACAGTGTAATCTAAAATCTTGTTTAAAGTTTCTTTTTGCTCCAAGCCTATGTTGAACACTTACATGACTTTTTTCATCTTGAAATCAAGACATACAGTACCTACACATGTAAGATTCCCTTACTGGACATTCATTGGCAGGCAGGTATTTTTCATTATAGTTCATTATATCATTTTTTTTTTTTAAGGCATTTTATTAAGCCTCCATGCTCCACATCCTCTCCAATTCTTATTACCATTTTCATACCCTATGGTGAGGCTGACAAGAAGCAGTGTAGATCTGACAACCAGAAGCAAAGGAATCTAGCAAGAAATTACTATGCAAATGTGTCTGTGAGAAGATAACATTAATAAACCTTTGCTGATGGGCCTTTTGCTCTGGTAGGTGGCACATTTATAATGAAAACTTAACAGTAGTTTACATCACATATCAGAAGCCTCAAATGTGGCTGATGGATAACAAAAGAGGAAAAACACTTCTATGTGTTGTCATTTTAGAGGAACCAAGCCAAGTTCACTACCTTAGATGAAAATATTTTCCTTCCAACTTCTCACATGCTGTAAATGTTTTATTTACCAAAAAAGAAGTCTTTTTGTTCATCAGTTACTAGCAACTTCCAAAACTGTGTTTCAAAATTTTAAGATATTCTCAGAGCTGAAACATGAAGCAGAATAGGCAACATTAGGTTTTTAATTAAAAAAAAAAAAAGGCCTGAAGAGTTATTTATGTAAAAAAACCCCAAACTTTATACATGTTACACTTAAGTTAATTCTGCAGGAATTCTAAAGGAATGGAAGTCACAGGAAAGCACGCTACATTTTTATTTCACTGTAGAGAAAAATCAGTTACAAACTCTGACACTAAAAGAAAAATATAACAGACGGGGCAAAAATACTACCATGTGATTACATAAAATTTCAATTTAGACTACAAGGGTGTAAGATGATTTTTCAGGAAAAAAAAAAAAGTAACCAACATAGAGTAGTTACTTAATTTCAGTAGTGGGAAGTAGAGGGAGAGCTTACGCAGCAGGAAAAACATCAGGCAATTCAGGAGTGACTTTCCCAGACATTCAATGATGTGCAGAAGAGCAGAACTCTATTTCTATTTTAGTTTGAGTGTTTCCACTTCACACACTGTGACAAAACAACTTCCTTTTTTTAAGTCAAGCCATGCTGTGATTTTCAGTTCTTAAAATACAAAATTGCAACATATTTTTGGATTATGCATGGACAGCACTCTCAACATCCTGAATACAGGTACACATATATATCAGGGGTCACCCTGACACAGAAGTAAGAAGGGCTTAGATAAACAGCAGCTTATTACACTAAAAGGTCAAGTTTGCAAGTGATACAGCAATTGCAGAAATAAATTCCTAGAGATACTTAAATTCATGCAACTTTTTCACTTCCACTTCTGCGGGAGAAAGTTTGGTATTAGGAAAAAAAAGCCATATTCTGGCAGCACACTCTTTGGAGTCAGAAATCACAAACACCAGCTTGCAAGGTATTGGAAAGATTAGTATTATGTATTACAGTCACAGGCTTAAGAGCAAGCCTGTTAACAGTGACATCTTTTCCAGACAGTTTTGTGCAACTAAACTGTAAGCATTTTACCTTAAGTAAAACAGGAAGGAATCAGTCATCCACATAAATTAGTATGCTTATGCTGTGCTTCCCCTCTTACACAAACTACAAAAAGAAGTCTTTGTGGATAGATGGATGTGGGTTCTGGGGGCATGCTCCAGAGGAGGTAAAGACATCCTAAGGATAACAGTCTCAATACAATACTATATGATATTGTCTCTAAACAATCCTGATAAAGTGAGGAAAAGACAATGGCTAATGGGCATGCCTGTCAGGTGCTAGTACTAGTGTATGAAAAAGATAAAGCCTCAACAAAATTATTTACATTGTTAGATTACAGATATTATTAGTTCCAAAACTTCAGGTGAAACTATAAAAAAATAATCTGATAGGTAAATTGTATATGCAGTGTCTTTACAAGCTGGTTAGGAAATAGGCAGAACATTCTGTATTCTCCATTTTCTGCATCTTCACTGAAGATATGTTTTAGATAAATAGAAGTCTTTTAAATTAATACCGAGAAAATTAGGTGGAATGATAAGCACACATCAAAGAAAGGAAATCACACTAAAACTACCCCAGCCTTCCCCCCCTCCCACCACGATATTAAGCTTAATGCATTTGCAAAAAAAATGAAACCATTAGTAAAATAACTCTGGGTGATAAAGGTCACTGCTCATCCTGGATGGTATCAAAAAGCAGACATATAGCTGCTGCATAGCTGTCCTTCAGTATTTAACATACAGTTTTAGAAACGGAAGCCAACCTCTACATAAGAGTAAAACAAGCAGTGTATACCATAAGCAGGGAATTTGACCTGGAAAACAACTGTCCTTTCACAAGTGCTCCTTGAGGAAAAACTTGACCCTGCCAGCTGAAAATTAACTGGAGGAGAGGAAAAAAACCAGCAAAAGTCCAGAAAACTTGAGAGGTATTGGTATCATGCTCCTAACTTGATGCTAACAAAGACAGCTTTATGAAGTTGGTTCTGGCTGAAGGTTATTTGTTACTGTTAAGAGTATGTTGTGGACACTTTAAAAAGCAGGACCCACCAATCCACTATTGTGGAGGCAGAGCTTGTCGTTCTGATTCACGGAGGAGTCACTGAGACTACTGATGTGAACCATGTTATTAAAAGAAAAAAAGTTAATACATACTCTTTCCAGATGTTACATGATCTGTGTTTGTAATTGCACACTTAACGCAAATAGTGCTGGACTTTAAATCAAGCCACCTTGCCATTTTAAAAGGAGAATATCTAATAATAGGGGTTCTTTAATAGTAGGGAAGAAAGGGCACCTCCTGGCTCATAATTAGAAAATTTAAATTGGCAGTAAGATGCAGTTCTTAACTGCAAAGCTAAAGAGTTATTTAAACAATTTAACAGTGTAACAAGTAAATTCATCACAACCTGAAGTCCTTAAATTGAACTTGGATGTGTCTCTTAATAATGTGTTCTAGTTCAATTGCAGATTTATTGGACTTAACAGCAAGCACGGGCATGTTAGGGAAAGCAATTTCTTCTACTGAAGGAATTAATGCTTGAGATTATTTTGCCTGGTATTGTACGGGAGATAAGACTCAGTGATTCCTTTGCTCCTCAGAGTCTATGAGCCCCAGTGGATGCACTGATTCTGATTTTGTTAATACCAGAAGAGTCAGGCTAGACCATACATAGCTTAGAAATTTCTTGACTTCCAAATTTCTTGGTAACAAGTTCGCTTTGATTAGTGTAACAAGAAGATTTTTTTTTTTTCATTATTTTCAGTTAATTGGTAGATGTCCCTTCAGACTTCGCTTAACTGGCAGCTGATTCCTCCACACCACAACAGTATGGTCATGTTCCACTAACATTCAGCAACAAGATCAAA
>NW_010559266.1:0-13201 GCF_000687285.1 Phaethon lepturus | reverse complement strand
GGGGGGGGGGGGGAAGACCATTTACAGAAGATTGTGGTTCTTCAAAGAGCCCTCCACTGTGCATCTGCACCATTACTGGTTGGTTGTTGCTCTAACAACAACGTAACACCTGAAACCTTGAGTTCGCAATACAATTTCTACTGACCCTAGAACTCAATTAAATGTACGCAATAAACAATGTGTTCATGCAATAGATGGCCCAGAAAATAATATAGCAAGTAAAGGGATTTCAATTTCAGGATAGGTAGTGTATTTGCAGTAGCACATCAGTTTCTTGCAGATTATCACCACTCAATTACCTACTAAAAGCTGCTATTTTGACACATTTTAGGATGTATCATTTCTAGATATACATTTTTGACCACTCAAGGCAGAATAAAAATTGTCATTTTTTCACCCAGATTCCATGCATGCGCCCTATCTCATACATGGGCACCTCGTCCAGTCTTTTTAAACTCCTAATGTTTTTTCAGCAGGATGCCTTTGCCACAGAGGGATGCTGTTGAACAAACAAGGCACATCCTCTTTCAGAGGAGCTGGATCAGCTCCTCTGTGTGTAGTGCGCAGCTGTCAGTTCTGAGAATGATAACCCCTCACACAGGATGGATAAGGCTCCGAGCAGTTGAACAGCCTGCTAAGTGACAGCCAGCAGAAAGAACAAATTCCTGCTCTCCACTCTCTAGTTATTCAATTAATGCATGACAATTTCTGTGATTAGGATTCCCATCTTAGTTCTTTAAAGCAGTTAAAGTAACTTCAATGCATCGCATCAACCTTGCAAAGGGAAGACTTGAAGCAACCAGGGTAGTCTGCTATCTATCAAAGCAAGCCCAGGTTTTCAAATGAGGAAAGCAGTATGAAGTAGAAATACTTTAAAATTATAGATAGCTTTATTTTATCAGTGCTTATTTTGCAATGATTTCAAGTCTGGGTATTTATAACAAATATTTCTGAAGCAAAACTGTAAAAAGATGGAAAAATAACTGTGTTTAGTCTAAAACAGAAAGTATGTGTCTGTCATTCCATCCTTCCAAGCAAAAAATAAGCACATTATGATTGTAAACATGGCCTGTCTTCGCCAGGGTAGATGTCCAATGCAATAAAGTGCAACAGAGAGGATCATTATCCCCTAAAACCTGCTCTTTCCTTCTGCCACTGGAGTCTTGACATAAAATGTGATTGAAATCTATAACTTCAATTTCAAATAGGTCTTTAAATTTCAGTGATGATTGGCATTCAATAAATTAACAGCCCTTCAAATATATTTCTTCTATATAAAAGACCACCACCCAAAGAAAGCTACATCAATTAAAGAACTCAACAAAGCTTCTCTTCAAAAGAGGCTTCAGTAAAGGTGGCTAGACGTTTTAGTGGAAACAATAAAAATTAAATCATCTGACAAAAATATTATTTATAAAGCTATTTTTAACCTTTTGAGTTTTGTTTTATTTAATAACATGCCTATTATACATAAAATGGACTTCTGATTAAAAAATGTGATATATTAAATTGTGCTTCTAAACACAGATAAAAAGGTGAAGTACACTATATTTATTCAAATACTAGTCTCTTGCTATAAAACTATGAAGCAACACAAAATACTTTAAAAATTAAAACATTTGTGTATTTCTTCAGAATTGTTTTTCTGATTAATTGTGCACTTCCTCAAAACAAATTTTCTCCACAAGAAAGCTTTCCAGATTTAAAAATATGTTTCAAATTAAAAACCAAAGCAAACCCCCCAAAATGCACCACAGAACTCACACTGTCTAGTCATTTGCCTCTTCAGCTGTGATGACTTCCAGTTTACAAGCACAGGTGATGGGGACAAACCCCTGGAATGCTCCAGCATCCCCCACTTTCTTGGGCAGAGTACTGCACCGCTACCACCTCTCATTAGCTTCACTTTCTGCAAGGCAGGAAAATAAAGGAACTGATCAAACTAGCAGACAGAAAGTGAAAAACAGGACAAAAAAAAAAAAAATCCAGTGTACATCTCCTCTAGTAGTATTTCTTTAAGCCTATCCCAAAAATACCATGTGTTACTTTTTAATGCAACCTTTTTTAAGATGAAATTTTCAGTAGCCAGAAGTTCTATTTTCTTCTGCTCCAGTCCAAACTATTCACAAACAATAGCCAACAACCTGTGAACACTTACATGAACGTTTAACCTTAGGTGGATGAATATTCATCACTAAGGTCTCAGATAGAGTGCCCATGTGAGGGTAGCTGGACTTTGGCAAGTCTGGAAGACCCTGACTCCAGTCACGCTGCTGTTTCATTTCATGCATCAGGATGCTGCAATGCCTTCTGCTCTCACAGATTCCTTCCTCTTATTTTAATTTATTTCTGGAATTAATTACTTAAGCACTAACCCAAATCTCTGCCCTTCACCACCCAGCCCATTAACACCTTTCCAACAAGTTAGCGTGTGCATGAAAGAGCAGGAGTAGACACCATGTGTTTAGGTTGCAGAGCACCTTCAGAGCATGGAAATCCCCAGCAGCTTTTATCCATTCTCGCAATAGCTCCCTCTGTTTTGACCCATTTCTCAGAAGACTCCAGTAAACTTGGGCTTGCTCAATGAATAAATATCATGTTCTGAACAACATAATAGTTTTGGGTAAAAGCTGGTCAAACTATTCGACAGATGTTTACAAATCCAATATCTGTTTATAAATTAAAAGTTGCAATTATATAGCTGTACTGAGAAAAATCACATATGGAATTATGTCAAAGATTTGGGTTTTCATTCTTACTTAATAGTTTGGATACATATTGCAAACTAATCTTTCCATAAGTTATACTTTTCTCATTTTTACCACTTCTTTTCTAGTGGGTATCCTGGTATACCTATCAAGCAACGGCTGTTTCTGCCTCCTAACTGCTAGTGAACAATATGAAACACCTTAAGTACCAAGCACTGACTATTTGCAACAAAAATCTTCTAAAATGTGGGAGTTTATGAAGTATTTAAGTAAATAGCTTTGTCACCCAGATATACATGGGTGAGTATTTCCTTACAAGGCATAACTAGACTACAGACTTAATTCATTAGCTGTGGGTAAATTATTACTTCATTGATTTGGATTTTAAGCCTCATTGATTATCCAGTTGAGAAACATTACCTACAGAAGGATACCAATGGAATAGGTACCATACAATAACAATAACTTCCAGAGTAGAAGTCTAGTACACAATTAAGAGAACAATGTCAATTCAAATATTTTTTTCCGGAAAAAGCAATCTGAAGTAATCTCTAAAACAAAGCTATTTGACTTGTTTGTTTTGAGGAAGGAGAAAAGAAAAAAAAGATTTTCCTTCAAAGGAGAAATTATTAAAATAAGCAAGTGTTTACAAAATTAATAAGGGACAACTTGTTTCTGCCAGATTTTTCCCTGTTTCTGTCAATAGTTATTAAATAAAAACACCTGAGGATGTTTCCATGATGATTTAATCCCCCAGCAAATAAACTTCTGGTGTTCCCGCTTTGCCTTTTCTGAGTCTGTGCCCTGCTCACCAGCCAAAGTGACTGAAAAGCTTAAATCTTATTTTCAGAAGTAACCTGGGTACACAGGTGCCAAGTGCTCTTTATGTTTGCTTAAAAAGAGGTTGCTACAATGATTACTTAATAGAGAGTAGATTTTCACTATTCAGAACCTTACTAGAGACGTATCAGGCTTCAATGGCACCACTAACAAAGCTGGCCACAATACACTAATTGCAATTCCTAACAATAAACTTCAGTTCTTTCCAACTACTCTGCTTTTTCTTGATGAAGTGATTTCTGTGACTCTTTATCCAGATGTGCCACTCTAAAGCCTAGAAATCTTCCTCACCTCTTTATTTTCTCCATGTTCCATTTAAGTGTGTTCTAGTGATAAAAAAAGCACCTCCTTTTCTGTTCACATTTAAATGCTCAGTCTCAGACCTATGATTTCATTTCTGAAACAAAACATTTCAGGATGTCATCATTGCAAACACCTTAGGCTGAGTGAGAGGAAATTGCACATATGTGAAAATTTTGAATCCAGTATGAGTCGAAAGACAGACAATTTTAAGAACTTTCTTCATGTATTTCTTCCCTCCCCTTCCTCTCCCCACTCCCCCTACTATCAAGTACACTAAAGAAAGAAAATGGAGGCCCCTGGGTGGAAGTCACAAACTCCCAGACAGTATGTACTGACTTCTAATTATTTCATCACAGAACACTTGGAGAGAGCAAAAGGGAAACCAGCACACTAGAGACCTCCTCCCTCTGTCTCTTCTAGTGAAAAGCTAACAAAACAAAGAAAAAAATTTCAAAAAACAAACATACCACAAAAACCTCAGAAGTCCGTAGACCTGGAAACTTCCTTTAATCACCTGAACACAGGTGATCTGAACACAGATCTCATACACTCTGCATCGCAAGAGCATACATTAAGAAGTTGTATCACCAAACGCATCATACCACAAACACTTACCCAGTCAAAAGTCTGACATCTTCACAAGTTGCCTACCAGGAAAGGTTCTACCCACTGAGCTTTCACAGTCATATCCTTTCCCTCAGGTAGATCCTATAACACATTATATGAATTTGAAAATCTCAGTCCTTAAAGAAGCTGTATTTTTCTATTCACAGAGTATTAAAAAGACTTTCTCATCTCCTCTCGAGATACGCACTGCTCAATCACAGACAAAAATCTTTCTTCAGGGTAGGTCTTGGACCTACCCAAGGCTAAGGAATTTAGCTTTTCATCTGCCCTAACTGCTGGTGTCAATACAAAAGCACTCTCCTTGCACCTGTACAGATCAAAAAGTACCCTGCTTTCCTGGCTTGCAAAAAAAAAAAAAAAAAAATCCTTACAGGAACAAAAAGTGTATGCAAAAGAGGGAAGTTACTCAGTTCATTTTCCCTTCAGACATGTTACGAGCACTGCTTAGAATCCAACAGAACAGAAAGCCTATGAAAAAACCACACAGTTTCATGGCTGAACTTTCTTGGTGAGACCTGCAGAACATCTCTGATTCTTTAGCCCGTAGACAGGGAAAAATATATATAGACTCTAGATTCAGCAGTAGGGCTTCAACAGGGCTGCCACACTGAGCTATAGTTCTCAGTTTACTTGGCTCCTCTGGCAGGAATCATCAGTGACCTTCACTAAAAGGTAAATTCAGG
Organism: Phaethon lepturus; assembly: GCF_000687285.1. Taxonomy (NCBI): domain Eukaryota; kingdom Metazoa; phylum Chordata; class Aves; order Phaethontiformes; family Phaethontidae; genus Phaethon; species Phaethon lepturus. The sequence goes on along the minus strand of NW_010559266.1, from coordinate 8,040 downwards.
ATTTCCATGAAGAGTTTGGCTAGACTTGGGTCCCAAAGTCAAGTGATCAACATGGAATTGCTCACAACCCCATACCATTTCCCCAATAATTTTTTCCTTTTAGCTTACAGTATCCTCTTCTTCAGAATCTCCCTATAAGTAACATTGCAGTAGTGAAGCTCCTATCCCGTAAACACTCTCAAATTGCAAAAAATCACCATACATTAACACTGATGTCTTCTAAAGGAGAAGAAATCAAAATTACGGTGCCATACGATAATTGTCAATCTGATACAGAAATGGCTCTTGAAACAGCAGAGCTCCCTACAAGGAAGCGAAGACGTTTTGCCCAGTGTAACTAGCACACTAGGTCTTGCTTCTCACTTTACCTATAACCACCGTGAAATGGCAGGAGAGGAAATACGCAGCAGTAAAGACACTTGGAAGAGGATGCAGGATCTTTGAAGCTGAAAGCACCTTACAAACAACAATGTCTTGGAACAAAGAATTAGCCAGTGTGAAATGTGACAAGCTTGTATTTATAGTGATAAAAACCATGGATAAAAAGAATATACGGACAAAGAAAGGCATTCTAGCTCAAGCACTTAAAGAAATAAAACAAGTTTTATATGTCATGGTGGTGACATGTCACACATTGTTTTCCAAATGTTCATAACAATATTTTCTGCCTGGTAGCCTTTAAACGTTGAAAAATAGAAAGCAAATTTATCCAAAAGATCCTAAAATGACAGCAATCATTTTTTTTTCCAAAGCTGTATAAAAAACCCAAGCTGTCAGTCTACATCTACTTTGTGACTACAGGATGTTTGCAACATGGCTTTGAGAAAGGAGCTCTGTTGAAGTGATACTCTGCTGTGCCTTCCAAGCATCTTTGACAAAGAGCAGTAGTGTCCATAGCTTCTACTTCTCTTCCTCCTCCATGATGATGGAATAATAAAAAAAACTGGTACACCAGCTTAACTTTACTACTTAAGTAAGCTTCTGGAAGCTATGGCCTCCAGCTGTTTCCTTCCCAGGAAAGCATATCAGTAGCTGATCAGGATCTCTCCCCAGCACTTAGGGAAGAAATGTTACCAGTTCTAGAGCCCACATCTTCCACACAAAACACGAAGTCAAATTTTGCCCCTTGCAGACAGAACTTAGCAAGGAAGCAAATATTGTATCATAGAAAATAAAAGCTTAATGCAGGATCAAGTCAGAATTATGGAGCAAAATTTAAAATTACCTAATATACAATGTAAGCAGGACAAGGTAAGACAAGTGAAGCCTAATAGTGCGCAATGTTAACCACCTTAATCTTTCACTGAGGTTAACTGCTAGTCAGTGAAAAGTTAGCAATCTGGCAGAGTCAGAATGCCCTCTTCCAAGAATGAAACACAGGTAGAAAAGTTGGCTCATCAATTTATGAATTACATGTATTAAAGGAGGTTTTACAAAGGTATTTACTAACAACTTATTTTGACTCCTATAGATTTCCAAAGAAAGACAGAAGTCTGTAACGTGGTTTAAAGTTGCTTTCTAAAAAGCAACTCTCCTGCATGTTTAGGGTGCTTCATATACATTTTTCAAGTGTATTTTGCCCTTGATCATTAAATAAGCACAGAGAGCAATTTAGCATCAAGAAGTAGTAATTTTCCATGTCATGAAAAAAACCAACTTATTGTAAAGTGATTATAAAATTCTGTATGAAGAGCAAGAGAAGAAGAAAATTAATTCAATAATTTTATGTCATGAATGACAAATGTATGCTTACAAATGTTATCTGAAAGACAACAACAAAATAACTCCAAAATGCTATCAGAAATGCGAGTAGTTTAGGTCATTGGGGAGAATTTTCCTTTACTGGGGTCTCCCTAGATCCCCACCACAAACTGCATTTTTGTTGGTTGGGGTTTTTTGGGGGGGGTGGGAGGTATTGTTTTGAGATTTGTTTGTTTTTATCTCCAACGAACACCTTAGCAGAAGCTATCAGCTTTGACAGAACACCAAAATTCTGGCACTGAACCATAAATTGACCATTACCATAAAAAGAGCTGCTAAATGAGAAACCATGTGCTCAGTATAAAACTAATTTCATGCTTTCAAAAGCACACAGTGGCTTCTAGCAAGATAGTGGCCCTGGGACTTGCAAAGACAGATTGGCTAATACAAATGGTGTGTGCTCCTGATGCAGTCTGCTTAGCCAAGCTTTACATGTACTGGCAGTAAATGGAAATTCTCGAATCTTCTGTCAAACAAATACACACTTATCTATAACTTTAGAGCTGAAAGCTATAAAACAGCTGCCTCATAAATATATTTAGCAGGAAAACGCATGAGCTGTCCTAGTTCCTCATCAAAAAAAAACCCACAGCAGTCTTTACATAGTAAGCATAGACATTTCTATAGCAAGCAGGAAAAACATTTTAATAAATATTTTTTCAGCATCTTCCCTTCTTTTATTTAAAAAATTACTATCAGCAAATGCTAATATAATCATAGCAGGTCTCACCACAAACTAAACATATTAGCAGTTAATAAGTAACTCAGTTGAACTAATTTTCTGTGTTCTGCTATAGGTGAAATTCTCAACAAAGAACTTTTTTTTTAACACATAGGTACAAAGTCTATTTAGTTTATGATAATGCTTCTTTCGAGCTTAAAGATTTACTACTAGAACTTCACGGGCTACCTTTAGCACACTATCTGTTCCCTTAAATAAAACTTACTGCACTAAATCTCAAATTTAACTGGTTAGGGAGAAGCGACAGCAATTTTATACCCTTCTCAAAGCAAGTTGTCAGTGCAAATGAATTACTGGAAGCTATCCTGAACATGACAGGTCATAACTTTTAATATTAGCAGTGACAGACATATGCAAGATGTCAAATCCAGTATACAATTTATTTCATTCTCTACTTTCTTAGTTTATCTGGAGAATCCGACAGCTCCTGTGTTTTACATATCATTATAACTATAATTTGAGATTTAACAAGCCTGAAAGCAAGTTCTGGTATGAGGTATTTAGTCACACTGCTAATTAGCTTCTTTCTGTAACAATAATACAGCATCACTGGCATGTTCCAAAAACATTTAAAATGCATAGGAAGTCACCTACTGGAAAGATGCCCTCTGCAAACAGCAAGCAAGGAAAGGGAGCTTGCCACATATTTAGAGTTACTTTTAATACTGAGATAAGGAGAAGAAAAGAAAAATATGCATTATATGCCTTGCCATTTTTCTTATCCTTTCCACTGGAATAACTAAAACACAAATGACAAGCACACAGAAACACTGCCAAACATGTAAGCATCCACTCTCCATATCGTATCACAAAGCAATTCAGTGAAGTTTAATAATAAAAATCATGCTTACCTCTACTGGGAAGTCCACTCCACATTATGACAATACTATTTAAGCAGCTTAAACAGCAACCAAGTTACATAAACAAAACTTCCAGTATGTGACCAATATGATCTATGGTGTTAGAGACTTGGCTCCAGCCCTGATCAGCGGTGTGACAGTACACTGTTATACCAGTGCAGCCTCAAATCTTCCCAGATGCCGGCTTATTGCATTGCTCATTGAAAATCCTTCACACGCTGGCAACATTTTAGGGAAGGACAAGCACACTCTGAGTCATTTGTAAAGAAAGCAAAGCAATTTCAGTTCTGTATCTTCATGCGTTCCGAAACACAGAGCACTGTCAAAGTAGAAGTCTGAGGTGAATTTATGCTGAGAAACAGGCAACCCAAGCCTTCATTATCAATGCATGGAATCAGCTACAGTGATCAAATTCAAACAAACCATTAAAAAAACCCGATACGATTATGAAAGGCTCTACAGATTCGGCTCCAAACCACACAGAGCAAAGAATCGTCTATCTAGACTGTGTAAATGTTAAAAATAGCTCTGTCTTTTCTACAATGAACATGAGACGGAGGAGAATCAGTAGCCTGTATTGTGATGAGGTTCGTTATTGGGGGGGGGGGGAAATCAAGCAATAAAAATTAATGATTCCTGACAGCTTTTCTAAATAAGATTAATTTACAATTATGCAAATGAACAAATAAGTACTTCTTAACCACATAACAGACAAAGTCTGTTATATATAAACAACTAGGATATATATCAAGAAGCAGCATAAATATTTGGATGAAAAATTTTAGAATACTGACCCAGCAAAGACCTGTACAGACCAGCAGATTAAGTATTTGTACCAAAAAAACAAACAAACAAACAAATCAACCCTTAAAAGCATGACATTACGTGGCCATTGTCTTTCAAAAACAGCAATAATTTTTAATTACTTACTATGAAAAAATCTCCATGGCTTATTAAATTCATGCTCTTCCTACTCCCACACAGACTTCCCGCTATGAATATCTTTTTGTATTTTATACATTTTCCTTCCAAAAAAAGAGGGCATGTGTCGCTGTGCATACTCACACCCGCAAAGGTACACAACATAATAAGAATCAGATGTAATCACAACTGGGTTAAGTTAGCGAAGGAAGATACCAGAGTTTCTATTATAATACCTGTGCAGTTATCCAAACATGCTACTGTGTCATGAGACAGCTATGAGAGAAATTTTGGCAAGATCTTATCCCAGATGAGGATACTTACCGTACAGAGAGAATATCTGATTTACTTTTGCAAGATAAAGATAATAAGCAAATCTGAGTTTATTATTTTATGTTTTCCAGTCATTTTAATACAGAAACCACTGTTGGAAATACACACAGAATAAAAATTATTACTCTGCATTTAGAGATCCCTTTTCATCTCAGCTGTCTACACCTGTAAACTGTGGGTCACATCCTTGAAAGAGAAGGTGAAGAAATCCTTGCAGCAGTACAAACTCAACTGATTTCACGAGCTCTCCAGGCCACGGCCCGGGCTGTTTAAATGACAAGGGAGACCTCCCAAACTGAGCAGAAGTTGTGTCATCATAATTCCTGCAGCCATTCCCAGCTTGGAATTATAGCTGGTGAGCAGCTGTATTTTTGGTCCTAGACTCTACAACATCTGATTATCTCATGTCTTAAATGCTGGTCTTTACCACAGCATAACTGCCCCTGAAGAGAGGTTAAACTCTCCAAGAAGGAATTTTGCAGACAATTTTGATGTGAGAATGTATTTATGCAAACTAGTGCCAAACAGTGTCAACTGTGGCAGCCAATTTTTATTTTGAAACCCTTCCCCACTCCACCCAAAGCACCACCCCCCATAAAATGCTTTTTTCCATACGAGTCACATACTCCGTTTGTTTGCTTACAAACATCATTCATGTGCTCCTCACCTCCAAGAGAATAAAGGGGAGGCTACAGATGAATAATTAGTCTGATAACCTTTACCAACTCCAAAAAAGGTTGGGTTTTCTTTTTGCTGTTAGGGAATTTTTGAATTTTTTGCTGTAATGCAATTACTTAAAAAAAACCAACCTCAATGAAACAATTTCCTTTTTTTTTTTTCCTTGAAGACCACCAGTGAGTGCATCTAATAATTTTTATGAATTTTACCAGTACTTTCACAGTGCAGCTACTCAAATGCAGAACAAAGTACTATGGATACAGTTTGTAGTTATTAGTAAACAAGAAACCATCTTTAATGTCAGCTCTGTCCCTTGATATTAACTCATCAACATTTTGTAAGGAGTATCAAGTGTATCAAAAGAATATAATAAATCTCCTTAATTTCAGAGCAGCTAATCATGAATGCTGTGAAAGAAAAATGGCAATCACTTATCATAAATACATTTCATATTGTAAGAAAAATGTTAACTTATGTAACATCACCTATTTCTTAAGTTGTGGAAGATACTCAGGTGATGGAAAGAATGTGGAACCATTTACCAAATGCAATCTTCTTCAAAAGACTACTGAGTAAGAAAAGAAGTCAAGATACCCTGTAGTGAGAAGTGTAATACCAACAGTTTCTCAACAGCTCACTAAACTAAGTTGCATTACAGGAACACAACCCTCTTTATTATTATTAAATTGGAGAAAGGTAATAGTTCTGCTTTTTAGCAAGAGTCTAACCTTTTCCCAATAGAAAAACAGATTTTTATCCAGAGTAGGATAGCAAAGCAGGGAGCAACCTCCCTTTCACACAGGGGCAGAGGGAGGAAGACCTAAGGTGTCGCTCCACTTTGTGTACCCACAGCAGCAGCTTGCTTCATACTGCTTTCCAAAAGGTTGGGCTGTAGGCAGCAGACATGGAAGGCAGAGCAAGCATCGACCTTCTACAAGTCTAAAAAAGGTTTTGGCATACCACAAGAAAGAGTAAGCTCACAGTGCTTTCTGTTACCCTTCTCTTCTCTGTAGACTTACACACCGCTTCTATAGCTGTGCATGCACACATTTAGTAGGACTCAGCTCACAAACTTTTTCAAGATATTTTAGTTGCTGCTTAGCATTGCTCTGAGTACTTGGTAGAATAATTGATAAAGATCTTCTTTAACAAAAATCAGATTCTCTTTGTTCTTTTTTTAGAAAAATGGAAGACAAACTTTTGATAAGGAATTTGAGAACCTACATCAAGAGGCTTAAAGTAAGCAAAAATTCTGTTCTCCTTTAAGTTGGCACAAAGCACTGAGATGGCAACTAAGCTACCTGTCAGAAAGAAAGGCTTGGCCCAGTGAAGGATTCAAACCTACACACAAAAGGCTTCCATTTAGGATCAGAATCGTCTGACAACTAAAAATCAAGGAAAAACCCCACTGAAATCAGAGTAATGCACTGCAGTTTCATTCTGTTGTGAGAGACCATTGTTTAATCCTGCACTGACATAGTCACCTGGCAAGGTAATTTCTTTACAGTTTCATTAAAAAAAGTCTTCCTCATATGCACCAGGCCAAACATGGGCATGTGGATTTAAGGCTATCTGGATTATTTTCAGAATAATTTCTCAATGTCTATTAATGGTGAGTTTTACTTTTTGAGAGAAAGAAAAAGTCAAATGCTTAGAAAATTAAATATTAATCCAAATTAGATGTTTAAGAAGGTCCTTTTAATTTGACATGGCTGAAGACACTATTCACACTTCCTAAATCTAGACATTTAATTTTAAAAACTAATATGCAGGTCAGCTACATAGTCCATGGATCCTTTGAAGGATAATTCTGAGCACTTTAATTGTAAGCTTCCTTGACTCCATTAACCTGAAAGGATGCCTAGACTTCCGTCTCAATATGGCATCACACAAGGAGGCAACGCAGTCCTAATTTCTATTGCCAAAAGTGAAAAAAACCTGCTTTCTCCATGCTCCTTTGTGGTCCTCCCAGGTCCAAGATGGCTATTTTACCATCTCCCGTGCACGAGCATTACCAGGCCCTTTCTGTGACCAGATTTAAGTCATGAACACAGCAGAAGTCTAGTCATGTATGTATTTATTTTGCTAGCCCAACACATCCCTGGCTGTCATTGCCGTGAGCTAGATCGCACAACTCTGTGTTGATCATTTCTCAGGAAATCATCCTGTTGTTATTTCCTCAGTACCGCAGGGGAACACATTAACTTGTAGGCCCGTAGGCCTGTTCCCTACTACGAGTCACAGCATAGGGTCCCACAGCATTTCCAAAACTGTCCCGCAAAGTCAGAGGTTTCAAGAGCAACAAGGCAGAGCCACTACCAGAATACACTGCCAGAGGACCGACCTCCCCATCTCCCTCCCAGCCAAACCTGCAGAAAGGTCTTGGAACGGGCGTCCACGAGTGCCACCCAGACCCCGGCGCACATCCACAATGGCCTAGGGCCCAGGAAAAAACTGATTCTGCTTTTGCCTGCTTCTAGAATTTGGGCGCTTTCTGGAACTAAAACGAAACTACCCTACCCATTTCCAGGGGTCTGTAAAATTCGGGACTTGGACAGGTATTTCCCGTACACTCCCTCTTAGAACCGCAGCAACCGTTCCCAGGTTAGCACGGGGGCAAAGGAGAGGGGGCCGGGAGGGGTACCTGAGATACCACCCCAGGGAACAAGTAGCGAGAATTCGTGGAGCAAAATCGGCGTCATCTCCACAGCAGAACGGGGGAGGAATGCAACGCAACCACCGCCT
>NW_010559265.1:34011-47335 GCF_000687285.1 Phaethon lepturus | reverse complement strand
TCCGCTGCGTTGAGAGTCGGATCCTTTCTCCATCCCCTCTCGGCGCTGCGGAGCTGTAGTACCGTAGTAGTTGAGGCGCCCGGGTAGGCAACGTCCGCGGCTGCTGTGCGATCCGCGCCGCCTTGTGCCTGTGGGAACTGAAGAAACCTTTCGGCAGAAAACGCATCGCTGTTGCAGCGCGCTCTGAAATCTTGCGTACCGTATATTCCGATAGAGTTGGCTGTAGTGAGGAAAAACTGCGCTGCACCTGCTCGCAGCTCTCAGGTTTGCGCTTAATACTCTGGCTGAAGAGCGTAGCACCTATCAAATGCAGCGAAGGAGAAGTTCTCCAGAATTTTGTTGCTAAGACATTGTTTTTTCTAAACAATCTGTTATCATAGGCCTTTAGTAAATCTTAAAAAGTTTTGCTTAAATACATCATTTTTAGCATTATTTTTAAAATGGTACTCTGGTTACTAGATCTTAGCAGCCTTGTTACCTGTCAATTTTTGAACATGGCTAATCATGTACTTAAGCTATACCGGACCACTCATTTTGAAAAAGTTGTTCAGATTCCCTGTCCCCCGTATACTACACTAAAGGATCTCATCAGCAGTGATGCGTTTGCTGCGAGGGATGTTAATGCTCATTAAGCATGTTTTTTTCTTTTCGTTTTACACTTTTGAGGTTACACTTTGTATAACATTGAATTTTTTACATGTCTTCTGAAAGTAAAGGTAATCCAACCAGAATTCTGCATCTTGCAGTGTATTTTTTTTTTAAATCTGCTTTCTTAGGCTGAAAAATTCTTTGAGGATAAATTCATCAGAACAAATCTCATTTTTGTTCAAGTGTTGCTTTGAACTGGAGTGCCACGAATGTTGTTCTGTACAACCCAAACAACCAGATGAGCCATGAGTGGCCAACTCCAGTTAGAAATGAGCATGTACAGACTTTATAGTTCAGGTTAGCAAAATGTAGTAGCTGCTGATGCAGTCAGTGTTGTATTTTAATGGCACTGATGTGCACCTTGCTAACCTGTTCTGGTAAAGTCATCTCCCAGTGATGCTTGTGTGAGGCATAGTTTCAGTATGGGCTGTGCTAGTCTCTTGCTTAGCATCATCATGGAGGTTCTCAGATTTTTTCATTCCATGGGGTTATGGAGTGGGAAAGGCTGAGACTTCTGTGCTTGAAGGGGTAACTTATAGTGCTAACTATACTTTGTCATAAAGATAGTCTGCCACTGAAAAGCTGTTGTGGAAACCTGGCTAATGTGTAAAGGTCTTCAGGGTGTGATAACTTTGAAACAAGTCTTCTTGTAATTCATGCTAATAAACACTTTGTATATAATAACTAAGCTATGAAAATGTAGTTTCTGTGATTGGATAAGTGATGGTACAAAAGAAATGGCTATAATACCTTCATGTAAAAAATAAAGGGATGTGCCAGTAAAGTTTGAGAACAAGTGAGATTTTAATAAATCCTCAGTTCAGTCTTTTAATGTGAGTTCTTATCTTCCCCTCACTCATGTGTTTCTTGCCTTCCTGTTTTGACAAGAACCTTCTTGAAGTGTAAGGCATAACTATAGGGACTACACTTTTTTCCTCGTGGTTCATTAAAAAACAAACAAACAAAAAACCCAACCAAAAAAACCCCAAAAACCTCAGAAAACGTCCCCTCAATGCTATTTTTAATGTGGTATAACTTAAATGCTTGACACAGCTAATATGTTGGATAGAAGGAATAGTAACATAAGGAAGTTGAATGAGTTTGGTGCAGAGTTTTTATGTAGGAATTAGTTAATGCTTCCTGTGCACCTGATCTAAACAAGTTTAGTTCCTCCATGAAATCAAAAGTTTCATAGCAGAAGGCTGAAAACAGTACTGATATATAATCCCTGTGAAGTTGGTTATGGTAGTCTGAGATATTGTCCCTTTGCCAGAAATTGCCATTGCTGCTCATTTAAGCTGTTACTAAGCATGTTTTGGGTTAACTAGGCTGTGAATTTATAATTAATTGGACGGAATTATACTTAGATAGTCTGTGGGTGGCAACCTCTGTTAAAGGCATAGTATAAAATACAGGGAATAGTAACATCATGGGTGTTTAATTAGTGATTGTCAGATTGAGGCTGAGATCAAGTTTCTGTTTTCAAGATGCCATCCACTATCAGGCTCAGGTGTGTGTCAGTTATTTTTTCCTAGGAAGATTACTATTTGAACCATTTGAGTTACTAAACATGAAAAAGAAGATTGTTTCCGGGTAACTTAGAAGTACCTGCTTGTTATATTGTTAGAGCTTAAAAAAGGGACTAGTCACTTCGCAAATTACTCTTTTGAGATGCAGGAATTCTAGGTGAAAGATAGTGGATAGCTAAAAACATGTTTTATTTCGTGAAGTACTCATGGTCTTCAGAAAAACATTGTTGGCAACAACAGTGTGAAGTTTGAAACAAGGCAATGCTTCCCTTCCCCATACACACAGTTCTGAGGTGGTAAAGCTAGGTAACCTCTCAGCCACCAGTGGAAATTCTCCTTGCCCGTTTAAAGTTGCCCCCAATGTGTGTTTATTACTGCTGCTCATTTGGTAAGCACGTTTTTGTGTACACTCTTTTAAATTCATCCATTTCTGCATGTTTTTAAAACAAATACATATCCCACACATACTAATATACATAATCCTTTACTTATGATCCACACTTAAAATCTTTTCAACCAGTCTCCCTCTTTTCTAGATATTTGAGTTACTTAATACAGACGAAAAACTCTTGAATGCATGTGGGTGCTCATCTGTGTGGTCTGGCCTGTCACAGACTGTGTGACATGGACATGCTGCGCATGCAAACATATATATCGCTCCTCTTTTTCTTTAATATGCTTTTAAATTTTTTTTTAGAGGAGAACAAAAGTTTTAAAATCGTAGTGTGTTCTCCTTATTGATAAAATCAAGTTAATGTATTTCTTGATAGCTACATCTAGCTGATGTTATCTAGAGTGAGAGCTAAAAGATCTCAGCTATGACTTTCACCCACACATCTCTGCTGAACTCAGAGAGCAGATTCAGTGTGGTAAGGGATGCAATTTTGCTTGTTGGCGATCATTCAGGAAGTCTAAGCTCAGATTTCAGGTCAAGCTTGCAAAGCCAGCAGGGAATCTATTACTATAACTGAAAAAAAAACACAAACCCCAAACCCAAACTATTCTTTTGCATGCTGTTGGGACCTGAATATTTTGACAGCTATGTCACTTCAAAATTTTCAAGAGAAATTTCTTTTAAGAAAGTCTTTTAAATTAAGTTTATGTGACAGGAAATGGTTAAAATTTGAACACCCGAACTGAACTTTTCTCTCTGGTGAACATGCACTGCATTTGACTTGTTCTTTATGAGGATACTAATTCTTAAGCAAAAATAAACCATGCAGCTAGTGAATTAAAATGATGAGACTTAATTCACATTGTCTAAAAGCCTACTTAAAAAAAGGATTTGATCAGCTGTGGTGCTATGTAGTAATCTGATACTTAGGGTTTAGATATTACTCCACACACTGGTGTATGTTTGTGATTGAGGTAGATGTCTTTTCATGCTGTTTGGCTGCAAATCTTGCCTGTCAGAAGTTTGAGTTACTGAACTGCAGATGAGATGTTACTACATGGATGCAGTATAGCTGTCAACCTTCTGTGCAGCTGTAGGCAACACTGAGAACAGTGCTAAAACTCTTGGGTATCTGACTCTTGAAAGCTAATCAGGGTTCACAAAAAATATTGTCTGGGAGCATCACCATAAGCCATTGAAGTTTAGAAGGTACTTGTAGTTTCAGCTAACTTTTCTGTATTTATGTGTCGGCTTAGCCTCACAGTTCTTTGTGTGGGGTTTTTTTTTTTTTGCATACAGAGAAGACAATATATGTGTAAGTAACTGATTTTATAAGATAGTAAAAAGGTGAAAACAACAAAAAAACCCCTCTGTATGTCTTTTTTGTGTATATCATCCTATGGATTTGACAGGAGGGATTTAGAATGATATTGTACCCGAAGCATTTTCAGTTTAACTAAACTCCCTCTGCTGCAGTGTTTCAAATTTGATATCTCACAGAGGCAAGCAGACATCTACCTGATTTTTGTTTTCCATGATTTTTGTAACCTGTAGAAACTTCATGTTCTGAGAATGCAGTTTTTGAGTGTTTTGAGAATTCAGTTAATACTTGTAATGATAGGTAAGCATTATGGTAGTCTTTGGGTAGTATTTTTTTTTCTTCTGTAATTAGGCTATAGTCATAGTTGCTTTTAAGTAAACTGAATTGGTTAGAAAGCAAATTGTCAAGTAGCAGAATGTGTGTGTGTGTGTACATATATGTGCTATGTAGCTATGAAAAAACTTCCTTTCTTTCCCTCCCTAATGGCATACAGAAGTGGCATCTGACAGAGAAACAATATGAGGCTATATTACATCTCTCTAAAATTGCCCTTCAAGTCAAGACAGCTTTAGTAAAATCATTACTGTTCTGTCTGAAGAAGAATGATTTTTTTAAAATCTTGCTCAAGCTTGCAAATCTTCATAGGATATCTTCCAAAAAGTTCATGAGCTGCAGTCTAGAAGGGATGGGTATACAAGTGAATGTTAGAGGTGTGGTTATGTTTGGAGACTCGTTTTGCAGCATAGTAAATAGCTTGAGGCTTCAGCGTTTTCAAAAAAACTCTGTTCTTGAATCACCTTCATACCTGTATTCCAGTACTTAATTGCATTGGTCCAGCCATGCTGCATATGTCTATCTGGTTATCATTTCACTGCTGATCATCGACTTCTTCCCTGTCTTTTAAAGCCTGAGGCTCTTTTCGTTTCTGAACTTAACAGCTGATCATCCTAACGTTCTCTGCTGGGTAGTTGAATTGTCTCTTGTCAGCCTTTTTATTTGAGAGTATTAAATGTCAGCTGGCTGGCTAATTGAGAAATTGAAACTGTTTTTAATGAATTGGGCAAAGCCCACTGGAATTGCCTGACAAGATAGTTGTGCATTTTTCAGTGCACGTATTTGGAATCAGTTTGTTAATTCTGAAAGCAAGTCTTTTTATTAATATAAGAACTGAAGACGCTGCAGTCATGGCTTCCTTTTAAACCAATAAGTTATATATATAAAAAAAGTAGCTGTGATTTGTAGAGCTCCTATTTGAGTAAAACTGAAAGCATGGAGACAGTTCAGTTGCAGCTTCAAAACATAATGTGCATTAGAGTGTAATTTTTTCTCTTTCTGTCCTTACTGAGTTCTGCCAGTGTCATAAGAAAGTGTTTGGCTAGTCTTACGCAGCATGTTGGGTTTGAAGGAAGACATGGCAACAAGCCAAGAAAGTGAAAATTAGTAAACAAGTATTGACATTTTTATACATTAAGCTACCCTGCAGGGTTATGTGTTCACTAAATTTTAAACCATTGTTTTAAAAGTAGAGGAATGGAAAATGAAAATAGCATTAGCTCTTCTGATTCTTCATTGAAGGATGTTATTATCGTATCCCCGTACATTCTAGCTGCTATGGTAACCAGTTAACTTACTGACAATCAGCAGATAAAGTTTAGACATCGTTATGTACATGAAGTACATTTTAAAAAGAACTATGTAAAGTCTTCCATGTACATTTTCCACAGCATTAAGGGTTGTACGTTCTTTTGAAACTTAGATCAGCTGCATCCAAAAAGTATTAAATAAAACTTTTGATACAGGTCATTTGCAGCATGTATACAAATTAGTTTAGATAAATCATGCATTGTCCTACAAACTAGTTATTTCTGGCTTATTGTAATATAGCTCCTGAATTTTTTCCAGCAGCATAATAAAATGGCTAATCAGGTGAATGGTAATGCGGTACAGTTAAAAGAAGAGGAAGAACCAATGGATACTTCCAGTGTAACTCACACAGAACACTACAAGACACTGATAGAGGCAGGCCTCCCACAGAAGGTGGCAGAGAGACTTGATGAAATATTTCAGACAGGTATAATATGCATTTCTTGTTTCTGACTGGTTATGAAAGTGAGGGCATACCATTTTCAAATTTTTATAGATTAAGGTTTAAAAATTCATTGTTTTTGATCTGTGTAGCTCTGAATGTTTTGCTACTTTGACTTCCCTAAAGGCAAATTGGGTTTGACATTGACTAATTACTTGACACATCCTTAGTGTTGTATGTGATATCTTAGTTGCTTTAGGGCACAGAGCACTAGTTTCTTAGATGTTGTCAAATAAAGATGTGTGTTTGAGCATACTAAACTGTACATTATTTTTTTTCTTCAATCCGAATCATCATTTTGCTTTTACTTTTCTACTGTCAACTCCTCACAGTGGTTCTTAAACACTCAAAGGCTGGATAGGTGACTTAGGGAAGCAACTAACTTGTCTTGCCTGGGACTACATTTGAATTGAGTCTGCCTGTGGATTTTTTGTTCTCTCTAGTTCTGAGTGGACAGTTTAATCCATGTTGGTTATTACACTGAAATGTTCAGTTTGACACTAACTGCTTTTTCAACAAAGTTGAGGACTAAGCTATCTAGCAAATCGAGTAATACCTTGCTGGTAGCAAGTGGTCTCTGCAACTTCTAGAGAGGTTTCTTTATATGCAAAGGTTTTTCTATTTTGTTTTTGTAACCCCCTTATTATTTTGTCCTATCAACAGAGACTTCCTTTTCCTCTTTAGAGTGTGTTCTGTGAACAGATTTACAAGAAGCGGTAGAAATGCTCTATGCGCTGATCTTGAAAGCCTTGGTGGCAAGATGACAGTTTTTGTTGAAAAGAGTCAAAATTCCACTGATCAGGTGAAGGCAGTTCAAAAACAATACCTTCCCAATCTTCAGTATGATACTCTGGCTCACGTGGATGATGTCATTTGGAAGTCATTCACAGTGAGGTTTCATCAAGCCTTTACCAGCTTTTATTGGCTTTAGACATGCACTTTCTAACTCTGGGTCACGATTCACGATGATGTGCACTTGATGGTTTGAGATAAGGTGTAAGTGCCTGGGCAGAGGAACTTGTGGGGCTCTAACACTTGTTGCAGTTAGGTTGTGTTGTGAGTTCTCAAGGGATTTAAAAGCTTTTCAGCCCAGAACCTGACTACCTAGTATAATTCCACGGCAAGAGTAACCTGAAAACATTTATTCACAACTTCCTTAATGCCACTGAAGATGTTCGCATTGTGCAGGCGTTTGTCAGTGAAGCAAACTACTTTTGACACCCGAGCTAAATTTGGGGTTGAACTTTGGGATTTTTAATCTGCTGAGGTCTTATATGAAAGATACAGGTGCCTTCCAATATGCAGGATCACTTCTGAAATGTAGTCCTTGGGCTTGGCACTACTGTGCATTTTTTAAATCACATAGCAGTTAAATAATCTGTGTATTTTGGAGATCACGCTGCTGCAAAGTGTGTGGAGTTCTTGGTATATGACCTAAGTTTCACTGTGTAGTTTAAAAACTGAAAAATCTTAGTCTGCACTCCTCACGCTCCATAGCTTATGCAAGTGCATTACAAAAGGAAAGAAAGAACTTCTAAAGATCCTTAAACAGAAAAAGTGCTTCAGAACTGGTCCAATGTTTCTTGGGGGAGTCTGTACCTGTAAAATTAACATTAGCCTTTTCGGGTACATAGCAGGGCTTGAAATAATACCTTTTTGAATTCTGGCTCTTGAACTGGATAGAGCAACAAAATAAGTAAAAAAAGAAAAAAAAATGTTTTGGACTTCTAGGAAGTCCACTGATTTTTGCTTTTTGAAGTTGGAGAAAAGAGTGAACAAACCATTCTACTTCCTAATACTATGTGGGTAGAGCTTCAGAAGTATTTGATCGTCAGTTAGGTAGCTCCTTTTTCACGTACAATAGGATACCTGTAATGTTCACATGTCAGCTTACTCTAGAAAGCTCCACTCAAGAGAAGGAAGTGTGAAACCTAAAATGAAAGACAAACAAAATCCAAATTATTAGAAGTGAGCCAGAGTTCACTGTTTCAAAGCCTGGTGTGTAATACTGCTTTTATGCAGCAGATTGGATTCCTAAATGTTAGAAAACTGTTACACATGGGGTATAATCTTGCACGTCAGTTAGTGCTTAGGTATATACATTTTAATTTAACTTTTTTCATTGTTGTACTCATGTTCTTTCATATACTTGTGTAGGACTATGTAATTATATTAAATGTATAATTCTGTTGCTATGGAATGTAACTTTTTTACTTTAAAAGCAAACTGCATAGTTCTTAGTTTGTATGAAATTCAGTAGAAATCTGTAACTTTTTTATCTTTAACTTTTAGGGTTGGTAGCTTATGTCGATCTTGATGAAAGAGCAATTGATGCTCTTAGGGAATTTAATGAAGAAGGAGCCCTCTCTGTATTACAGCAGTTTAAAGAAAGTGACCTGTCGCATGTACAGGTAAGGTGAGAGCTCCAGGAGTGTGAGCACATAAGTATAAATAGTGTTCTGGCACTGTTGGCAGGAGTGTTGTAACTTAGAAATTCATTGATGTTGCTATATTCTAACATTTCAAACCCAAATCACAAGGCTGTTAAAAATTGGCTTAAACGTGTAGGTATTTGAGTGCAAAGCAAAAGGTCCCAGCTAATAAAAATGAGCGTGATGTTGAGAAAATAAGGTAAAAATACTGGCTGGAATGTGATGATTTTTTCAGTCTGTTGAGTTTGCTCAATTAATTGTTATATTTTTCTATAGGATTCTTTTGACATTTTGTTTATTGCATTGGCTTGATATAGTGACCCCACAGTATGGAGCGTAAGATTCGGTGGATTCCCAGGGCTTTTCATACGCACAATTGAATTATTTTGTAAATTGTATCTACAGAACAAAAGTGCATTTTTATGTGGAGTTATGAAGACCTACAGGCAAAGAGAGAAACAAGGCAGCAAAGTACAGGAATCAACGAAAGGACCAGATGAAGCAAAGATTAAGGTAACATTTAGAAAATACCAATTATGCTATACTACTTGATATATTACCTGTATGGAGACTGAAGTAATTTTGGATGTACTTAAAAAACTTCAATACAACCTGGCTAAGTATATTCACACTTGGCTTTAAAGAAATGTATGAATGATATTCAAAAGAGAGACTGCGTGTTTGAAGTGCAGATCTTCCTGATTACACAATTGCCAAAATGCATGAACTTGATGTTATGTAAAGTCTATGAAAACCCTGATATCTATTTAAGAAGTGTCTTAGTTGTCCTTTTATATTAAAGCTTTTATGCACTCATAAAACTACTTTGAGACTGATTGAACATTTCAGCAAGGTATTAGTATATTAAGAAACTCTTCTGTTGTGCAAAAACCTAAGTACAGAGTGGGTGAAAAGAATTGCTTGGTGTTCTGGAGTTCTTGGGGAAATATATTCCATATAAAATGGAAAATAAGTGAAAGAAAAATGAGTTATTTCCAGTGACCTTGTAGTGTAAAACAAATGTTGCTGTTTGTGGTGGTGGTTTTTTAAAACCTGAAAATAACAGGGGTTTTTTGTAGGTTCTGTCTGTCCATATATACCTTGTTATCAAATGTGGCAGGAGCAGATAAGGAAATACTTATCTTGGGACACCTTTTTATTCTTCATGTTTTAACCCACCATCCTCCCTCACATAACTAATGTGACAAATTTTTTTCAGGCTTTGCTAGAGAGGACTGGGTACACTTTGGATGTAACTACAGGACAGAGGAAATATGGAGGCCCTCCTCCAGATACTGTATATTCTGGTGTTCAGCCTGGTATTGGAACAGAGGTTAGTATATACAGACTAATCTGTTACTTTGTATGTGCAAACTGATAAAGAAATACTTTAAAATAAACTATATTACAGGCATTGTAGAGGAAAGCATTCTATGTTTGTGTGTCTTAATCTTACTCCTTACTATTCTGCAAAAGATGGGATAATAGGTCGAGACGGGGGAAAGCAGGGGGAATATGTAAAATTTCTTCAAATGTAAAATAGATCATTAAGTTGCCAGACTTCATGGTCTACCCTAAAGCGTATGGTCCATCACTTAAAAAGTGACCAGTGTACGTATTAGCTGTATAAATATGTAGAAGTCTGTCTCAAAGGTACTTGACTGTTTACAACATAAATGTAATTTAAGTGACCGTAGCAAGGTTTATTTCATGCAATGTGCTGAAAGTGAAAAAGACTTGGGTATTGTATAAAGATACTTACAAAGTTCTGAGGAGAAAACTGAGATTAGTATGTGTTTCAGTCTGTATGAAAACATCCTTGATGCTTGCATGGACTTGATAGTGAAACTACCACACTTATAGAGTCCATGTAGCTTGTTTCCTTCGGTACGTTTTTGCATTTCTGCATTCAGAAAAGTGGCTTAGAAGTTGTTTACCAACTCAGTGATGTTGCCAGGGTGATTATGTGATGGTCTAAGTGTTATTTAATTGCACCATGCTTCATTGACATTAAGAAACATTTCTTTACAGAGAGAGTGGTCTAACACTGGAACAGGCTTCCTAGGAAGGTGGTCGATGCCCCAAGCCTGTCAGTGTTTTAAGAGCCGTTTGGACAATGCCTTTAATAATATGGTTTAACTTTTGATCAGCCCTGTAGTGGTCAGGCATTTGGCCTAGATGATTCTTTTAGGTCCCTTCCAACTGAACTATTCTATTAATGACTGAAAACACTTGACTGATCTTAAGTATTTTGTCCTCTCTCTCTTCAGGAAGTCACAGGAAAGCCGTAAAGTTGGCTGTGCTTTAATATTATTAAGAGTATGTTTTTATACTTTTGCGTTTCCTGAAGCTTGCTAGAACAGGTAACTTGTTGAAACTCCCTTAAGATAAGAATATGAATGCTTCTCCCATGAATTAGTATTAGAGGCTGTAGCAGAATGCAGCCAACTAGTTATAGAAATCATACCTCTGTCAAATTCATTTATTGCTGGCATTTTGTACGATTTAAAGACTGGTTACTGCTTTAGATGTGCTGTTTGGTTTGACTGGCTGAGATGCTGAACGCCTTGCTGAAACTGGTGTATGCTTTACTAAATTTAGTCTTTAGCTCTTGCTGTTGAGCTCTGAGGCATAGTCATCAACAATTTAAACATGATGGTAGACTAGGCAAGAACGTGTTTGAACAGAAGTGATTGGAGATCATTGTGGTGCTTTTTTTTCCCCAGAATGTGAGGGGTAGTTTGTTTTTTGGTTTGGTTTTGGGTGTTGGGGTGTGGGTTGTTTTGCTTTTCTTGGTTGGCTTTTTTTCCCTCCTTAAGCTTTTGAGAATCGTTTCTCTTTTGTCCTCAATGGTTCTGGTTTTATTGGAGTGTAAGTGCCTCTTCTGTAATATTGTGAGTGAAAATATGAAAAAACACAAGATGTATCCTTTCGAATTGTGGCAAGGAATCTTTTTGTGTTTGAAACTTACTTAAATAATACTTGAGCTCTCATAGTGTGTGCCAGCTCAGATATGTTGGTGCCAGAACTATCACTGATGTCAGTAGTGGCAAACCTCTCGTTTTGAAGGATACCCAAGTACTGTTACTAATTTTAAGAAGATAGGTAGACCTTTATTTTTCCCCCCCAAGATGCATCAGATCTTTCTACTGTAAATATTGGTACACCAACTAATTTGTCTTTTTAAAGCATGAAGTGGAATTCATTACCTGTTAACTGTAGCTTTAACTCTCTTTCAATATGTACTTGAACATTGTACAGTAAAACTAAAGTATTGATAGTCTTAATGGATGTTCAGCATGTTGAACATTCACAAATTGTCACAATGAACATTTTGCTGAAAGGATTATGTGAGTGAAGCTGTTCAATGTATCTTTTTCAAGTGGGTGGGCTTTAAGAGCAGCTGGAACTTTTTGGAATGTGATTCTGTAATAAAGACAAAGTAGTTACAGCTGTGCAGAAGCTTGGAGAAAATAATTGTAATAGGATTTTATATTAAACTTGAGTATTTGTTTTGTTTAAGGAGTTGCTGCTCCAAGTAAAGCATTTTGCTTATATGGGGTCACACAATGTTGATACTTGGAGACGTTTATGGATGAGAATGGATGCAATTATTTGGGTGTTTCTTTCTCTCCTTACACTGGCTTTGTCATTTGCATCTGGAAACACTGATAACTGCTTATCCTCAAGGGGCTTGTACAGTGCTCCTTTGTTTTGCTTAAAATTTCTAAGATCTTTTTTCTCTGCTTTTTCTTACCTCCTGTTACACCAGCTGTTCTACTTAAAGATGATTGGAAAGGTTTTAAACATTCCGTGCCCAAAGGACTAGCCAGTAAGCACATCCGGGAAATTCAAGGTTGTGATTGAACTCGTGCGTCTTGCTAGCAAGCTATGAGCAAACTTCAGTTTGGTTACAAAAATGCTTGAGCTGTGTATTTCCTTGCTTATCTATTCTGCAAGGTTTTGGTCCTTAGTGGGCTGTTTTGTAGTTTATTCTAAACACTTTGAATGCTTCAATCACAATGTTGTGACTAGTCTCTGGTATAGGAGTTCTTTCGGAGATTCTTCTATAAACCATTAGATTTAAAAAATGGTCCAGTTCTTGAATGTCTTTAATCTTATAGATTATTTTTGCATCCTTTGAGATGCCTACACTTTTATGTATACCATCAAGAAGATGCTTAGAAGTGTCACAGTAAGAATGATTTCTAAACAGAATATTCATATTCCATGAAGAAAAAGAAAATCCTTGTCAGAGAGAAATAATTAGGATGGGTGCTTGAACTGAAAGATAGTAACTGATGATTTGCATAGCTTATCAAGGTCTGCTTAGGTATGCTTGCTTTATGCTAATTGTAGTTTATCATTTTACTAAAGTATATGCAACCAAGGTTGAAAAAAAGAAATTTTTTGTATTCTTAAATTCCCTTTTTTACACAAAATTAAGTTGTCTTATTGTGGCTTAAAATAAGCCAGTTTAGCAACATTGGAGGATGCATAGACAGTAGTAATTTCTACATAGCAATTTCAGTAACTTTTGAAACTAAGTGCAGACAAGACAAGGAAAGAAAATGTCATAAATATTTCATTAAATTCAGTCACAGCAGGGAGGAGTTTGTTTACGTGTATAAGGAACAAAAGGAATTTTAGGCATAAGTCTACTACTAGTCAGGGATGATGAAGCTTTCATGGAAACAAGACAAGCATTTAGTGTTTCAGTTGGATAATGCCAGATGGTAAATCCAACATAGTGTCTGTAGTGTTTGCATCTGTGGGTAATACCTAATGAGGTTGAGCTGCGATTGCTAAACAGATTGAAATATGTATTTTTTCACTCCTGATCTTGATTCTGCTGACAGATGAGCTTTTAGTTATTAAATTCAGGGAAACTGAAGGATCATTTTTTTATTATTA
>NW_010559265.1:21950-33980 GCF_000687285.1 Phaethon lepturus | reverse complement strand
TTTATTATTATTATTATTACTAATATTATTATTACAGGGTAAAAAAACCTGACCTGCACATGACCTGTCTAGACGATGTAACACCAAAAATTAAGGAGATAACTGATGTGGTACTTGATTTTTCACCCTTCACCTTTTGGTGTAAATAATACAATACCATTTAAGACATGATTTGAAGAACAGGGGGCTTCATTTGTAATTGTAAAATACCAGCCCTTTACCCCACTATAATAGGGATAGGAAGAAAGCACTTTTCAAAATTAGTACAGTGCAGCTACCATCAAGAGAGTAATTGACTTAAGTCGTACTGATTGCTGGATTGGTTTCAGTTTTTTTGAGAGGTGTCCAGATAAAGTAAGTTCTACTCCTAAAGTTTTGAGAGGCTTCTATTTCACTGTTTTTCAGTGATCTGAAATAAAAACTTGAAAATTCTGTAAATAGATTATTTGCCCATAATATGCTAAGATAATGTGCAAGGTTTGATATCTATATTTAGACTGTATAAAATGAAGAAATTGCTACATGTCCTTTTCAGAGTTGAAATTTGTTGTATATGATAAACACAATCTTTGAATGTTGTTATTAAAATTGCAAAATTACTTTTAGCTCAGTGAATGATAAGTTGGTATTACATCTGCTCTGTGCATGCATGGTCAGAATTTCTAAGAAAAAGTCAGAAAAGGGTTGTGAGGCTAACTTGCAGTCTGGAGAATGTTATGTTACTGGAGATGATGAGGCAATTTAAACTACTTTTGCCCATAATAAATTGAATGGGAAGAATCAGATACTGTAATAACTAACGTAAGAATCAATGGTATAATAAACTCAGCAGGATTTAAACTAGACAAAACTTATGCTGTATTTAGTACGCAAATGGAATGTCACTTTTGTACTGGAAGAACCGTGGGGATTCAAAGGCTTTTGCACTGTACTAGAATTTGTTTCCACTTTCACCTTTTTTAGTGAAGATTGTAGATTTGGATGAGATGAAGCAGTCATGCACCCTACATTAATTAGCACTCAAATCTGGCATTTAGGAAAAATTGACTGCAAAGCACATGAAGAACACTATTAAAAGGAGAGAGGCTTTGAAGAAGCTCTTGCAGTGCTGCCATACACTTCTGTTAGCTTGCGATGACAACGGAGGAGGCCCAGTTGTTGAAAGAACTGAAGGATGCATCAGAGTGCAGAAGTGGATTGCACCCCTCAGTAGTAATGCTCTGTAAAGTTGTTCAGGAAACTGAAATTGATTTTTTTCCTAGTTAAAGACTTTAATAATAAGACTTTCTTATTATTAATCTTCTAAAACACTAATAAGGAAGTAAAATGTAGTACTTTGTACAGGTCCTTTAGGAAGTGAAACTGGAAGAAGTGTAATGATCAGTGATTCCAACACAGGCCCAGAAGTGATGCAGTTGCATCCCACTTAGACAAGATCTCTTTTATTGTTTCACTGATAATGCCAGTTTCCGAACTTCTTCCAAAGTCCTGTTGTTGTGGAACTAAAAATGAAACAACACATCTGATACTTGCTTTTTTTGGTATTTCAGCAACTTTATTCAAGCTTTATCAACATACCTAAAAAAAAGGTATCGCAGATGTTTGTTCTGACCCTTGCAAGATGTTCATCTGGTGTTTGTCATGTCTAGTATTGATCTTGTAGTTCATTAACACATTAAGTTTACAGGCTCAGAGCAAATTTACTTAGATGTGAATTACTCCCACAGAGTTATCTAGTTCTCCTAAGTGGAAGTTACTCTAGAATATATTCTAGAGTCAGGTATGAATGTATTCAAATCAAATACTTAATTCTGTTTCTCATACTAGCTCCTAGAGTGTATTAACTGAACTGTAGTAGCAGTCTTGTGGGATTGTTCGTGGTCTAAAGTTTCTAGAGAGTGAGCTGAAGAGACTGGAAGGAAAGGAGGAAACGGAAGCTTTCAGATTCTTTGGTAAATAGCTGGAAAAGTAGACTTTGTATTTGGAGTAGGGTTTTTTCCTTTTTTTTTTTTTTCTTTCCCAAGTCTTTTTCTGATGTGTCACCTTCATTTTCTGCTGGAAATGGTGGCATCTGAAACAAAGAATTTAATGTAGACTTTTTATATTTGACTGACTTAAAAACAGTTGCAGTTTGTGGAGAGTTCAGTTGGCAGTTTCACATTATCGTAGTAGCAAGTTGGAGTTCCTGTCTTGTGCATTTCCATGATAGTAGCAGTTTTTTGACTTTTCATTCCAAAACTCATGCATAGTTTTTAATGTGCTAGGTAATGACAATGGAAATACCTATCTGTGTGGATTTCTAAGCTTTTTGTGGGAGTGAATCCTGTTGGCTCTGCCATTAGATTTTTCACTTAGTATGATAAACCTGTTCCTTTTTTTCCCCAATAGGAAATAAATCATGGTCATTTGGCACTCACGCTGAACTGAGAGAGGCTAAGCGAAGTGAAAAAAATGTTCTGGAAACTGAATTTCAGGAATATCTGTATAACATAAACATACATCTGAAAGTTCTAGCTCTCCTTTGGAGGAAAATAATTTGCGTTCCACATTTTTTTTAAAATCGGAGTCATCACGTTCTCGTCAGGGGTTTGTTCATATCAGTGCTTCCATGGGTATTCTGAATGTCTTTAGTTTTGGAATTATCAACTAAACTTTCAGTACCAGATAAAACTATGGCAAGGCCTTGCCAAGATGGGAAAGGTTGACGACTCCTAGCTTTTATTACCACAAAAAATATTTGAAGTTAAAATAAATAGAAGTTGATCTTAATGGGTGTTTTGCTTGTATTAGCAGCAATGGAATGTTTTGCTTGTATTAGCAATTCAGAGTTTTTGACAATTCAGAGGAGAGCTGCAGTGATTGAACAATTTGGGAGGCGAGGAAGAGCTTTCTAGGGAGACAGTTGAAGAGATTAAACTCCTTGACAAAACCTTACCAAAGTTTATTGACGTCACTCAATGAAAGGAACAAAAACATGAGGACTCCAGATTTTATTAAAACATTCGGTTGATGGAAGCTGAAACATAAAGACTAGAAATAATGTTAGCGTATATGTTAAAAGTGGAAAATGTGCATCAGGCAATGGATTTTTGTAGGGTTCTTTTTTTCCATCTCTCTAACTTTCTAATGAAAGTTCTGGCCTACAGAATGATTTGAAAATACTGCAAGAGCAAGGAAGTGCTTGACCTGCATTAGTATAGGATACCCAACTAGATAGCCTTAAGGTCTTTGTTTTTAATTGCCAAAATTATAACCAGGTAAGAACCATTTACCTCTTTAGTGGTGTAAATTTACAACCTCCTCAATATAAATAACAAAATCGGGTTTTCCATATGTAAAATGTAGTACTAACAGCGGGATGCTTAGAAGACTTTGTAGGACAGCTAATGTTGGTCACAGTGAAGGCTGCAGTGGTGGCTATAGTGTTTCTGCTGTGGTGGTTTATGCTGCAATGTACTTCCTTTCCCAGGAACTTTCAAGTATTAAAAGTAAGTTTGGATTTCTGAAAAAGCTATGTTTAAGTGTCCTCTTCCTTTTTAGGTTTTTGTTGGTAAGATTCCCCGAGACTTGTATGAAGATGAATTGGTACCACTTTTTGAAAAAGCTGGTCCAATTTGGGATCTGCGTCTCATGATGGATCCTCTTTCTGGTCAGAACAGAGGTTACGCTTTCATTACCTTTTGTAGTAAAGATGCAGCACAGGAAGCAGTCAAACTGGTGAGTAACTTATTTTCAGACTGGACAAGATAATGTAAACAGCAAGCATGTTGATAATCTCTTAGATAATGAAGTCTTTGAAGTTTTTCATTAAAGCATCTATTGACAGACTCAAATTTTTACTTCTTAAAAATTGCCTCCTGATTTGATTTAGTATATACAAATGTTCTTCTTTTAGGACCATGGTCACCTATAGTCTGCTGCAGTCTGCTAGAGTACTTGGGTGATTATAGTGAATGTTTACTTGATGACAACTGGAAAATACATTCTTTAAGCTTCACTGTGTTTCAGTTTTATCACCCTTCCTACTCTAAAGAGCTAATGAGATATACTTTTGTTTTGCTGCTGCAACTGTGGAGGATGTCTCTGACTTGGTGCTGTTTATGGTTCATGGTGGCCTTTAGTTCTTTCCAATGGCAGTCACATAGTCAGCTCACTACATGGAAGCTTGACTTGACCTGCATCTAGATGTTTGGCAAAGGACACAGAGTGATCCCTAGAGAGTTGAAATGAGAGACAGCAGTCTGACTGGGGCCTTGGTTCATTTGACCTTGCCTCTGCCTAAGAAGATGAAGTAGAATTAGGTAGATCAATGTGTATCTCCCAAGGTTTTGGATATGACTCTGAAATACGGCTTGTACTTTGAACCAAAACAGGTGGAAATGCTTTATCTCATTTGCTTTAGCAGAATTCAGCTCATCCTATATGAAGAAGGGAAGGAAAACCTAAACACAGAGTTAAGCTGGGGGGGGCGGTATGGTGGGGAAAGAAAAATGAAACCTAGAGAAACTTAAGAAATGATTCTGTTGCATTGTAAAGGCTTCAGAAGGAGTCCTTGCCTCTAAATGTTCCAGTGTTTGTTCCCTCAAATATTTTCATGTGTTTAGAAATAGTTGCAGTTGCTATGTTAGGGTCTTCCAGGGCTGGGAATTGCATGTCCGTGCTTAGGGTGTTTTTCCTTTCTAGAACCTACTTGGATGTTTCCTGAAGGAGATGCACAAAACATGTTTTTGCATTTGATTGCTTCTGGGTTTCAGTGTTTGAAGATGGTGGATATGAGTTGCTGTCACTTACAAAAGAAAAATTGTTTTGAAACTTTTTTCTTTTTTTGACCAAGTTGAAGGTGCTCAGAGTTGTTACTTTAAATTTTTACTGACTGAGGGAGAGGGAAGATGCTGATGTGACAGGAGATGTAGCTAGTGATGTGCCACTGGTGGAAGACTGGCCTCCATACCCTGGATATTGCACCAAATAAGGAGTATATGCACACAAATTCACCTAAGTCCTGTATCTAGACTCCCTTCCTCCTACCTCCTCCACCCTACCTTTATCCGGTAATGCGGCCAGGCTTGTATTTAGTGAAATATTTTCCACAGACTAGTGGGTGAAAGGAAAATAGGGCAAACACATGCTAAATTTCGGAGATAATTAAACTTTGATAGCAAAGTGAGGTTCTTTCAGAAAATAAACTTGAAATGTTGAAGTTTTGGTTTCTCTACACTGGGTGAGCTTTCTGCTTGTGTTTGCAGGTACCGGTGGGAATGGGATTGATTGTAGGTAAAAAGGCTTTGTAAAAGAATCTGAATCTGCTTTTCAAATTATATCTTAAGTTTATGGCACTGGAACACAAAGTTTTATTGTGTTATGTATTGCTGTTGTAAGTGAAGCAAAATTCTGAAAAGTTTTTGCCTTCCTGAAAGTGCTCTTGTTTGATAGCCTGTGGTACCTTAACATTGTTCTAGTTCTTGAATATGAGGAAGGTTACTGAAGGTATTGCTCTGTCATCTCTGTGACTGTGTCTCAGCTAAAGTAAAAATAGCTGAAAACTTGCTTTTAAAGAATTGGATGAGATTTTCAGAAGCTGGATGATGATCAAACATCCATCCTCTTAGGTTGTGTTTGAAAATCCTACCTAAAACAAAGATGATGTCTATCTTGAATTACTTTTTTTTTTTTTAAAAGGTTAAACGCCTGTACCTTTAAAGACCTGTCGGGGTGTTGGTGTTCAGAGTAATCCAACTGTGGGTACAAACATGAAGCAGTGGGCTAAATTGTTTTTAATGGGAAGTTTTAGAACTTAACAGCAAAATTTATAGAGTCCTAGCATTTTACAAGTTCCAAAAAATCCCTCCTGTGGGGGTAACAAGGTCACACACTGATTTAGACTTTTGAGTATCTCATTGCAAATATGCTCAGTGTTTAAGAGCTATCAAAGTAAAGTAGAAGAACTCATAGTATCTATAATGCTATGTATTTGCTTATTAATAACAGCAGCAATGACTGACATTGAGTCCCAGCACAGAAAGCAGTGACCAGTGTCTAGGAAGATCTTTCAAGTTTGAGATAAACAGTAGGTGAATTAATTTACCCCATGCAATTTGTATCTGTTATGTGTTGTTCCTTGTACATCAGTTTCTTTGTAGCTTTCCACTCAGCAGAACTTCTGAAGTTTCTGTGGAAAACCTAAACTTGGCAATGTTCTTCCAAGTGAATGCTGACTCAAATATTGCAGTTCTAGTAATTCTCTTGCAATGTGAATTCATTATGCTATATATAAAAAAAAAAAAGTAGATCATTAAGAAAATAGCTGATTTTATGATTTTGGGGATCTTTTTATCCATATTATTGTGGATAAAGCAAATGAATGGCTTTTTATTTTCTCAGTGTGACAACTATGAAATCCGTCCTGGGAAGCACCTTGGAGTATGCATCTCTGTGGCAAACAACAGGTTGTTTGTTGGGTCAATTCCAAAGAACAAGACCAAGGAAAACATATTGGAAGAATTCAGTAAAGTCACAGGTAAGACCTTCTTAACAAGTTTGTCACACTGGTCCCAAAATACCATTCAGTCTTGCTGTTTTGTAGGTCTAGTTATTTGACAGATGCATTCAGCTATCATTTAAACAATTTCCAAGTTGACTTCCAAGTTTGTTTCTGGTAGAAATTTCTACATATCAAATATGTTTTATGGTGGAGTGTAAAGGGACTAGTGTCTGTTTTACCTATTGTTAAATGAATGATGTTGTAGGTTTGCAATTTGAAATGGAAACAGCACAAATGAACTCAGGGGGAAAAAAAAAAAAGTGAAGGTTCTAATTCTGTTACCTGTTCTAGCTTCATGTTGAAGGCTGTGTTTGTAATTGGATCTACAGTAGATTCTGCTTTCACAACTAAGAAGTTTTTGGGGAGCCTCAGACAAATGTATTATTGAGGGATGAGGGGGAAGAGGGGAATACTAAATCAGTTTAGAGGGAATGTTATTGTAGAAATAGTTAATGACAGATGAATTTCTGTCCCATTTCTTCAGTGTTGTGCCCCAGTCTATGCAGTGAGTAGGAAGGAAGAAAAGAAGTCAGCTCATTAGTGGATGGATGCTTCTGCTTTAAATAAGAGATTGAAGTCTTGATCGCCTGCTTTTGTTCCTGTAGGAGAGTTTTAACCTACTGCTTCTTTTTTAGGATTGCTATTTATAAGTACTTCAGGGAATTGATGAAAACAGAAGGTGAATATTCATTTAGTTATCTCTCCTCTTTTTGGAGAGATGTGGAAGAAATTCTTTCCAACTTCTCCTGGAGGCAGGGGAGATGCCATGTATTAATGCTGACTGCTTTTCAAAGATATAAAAATGGTAAAATAAAATAGAGAAAACTTACACTGTGTGAACTGCTCAGGTTGATGTTTTGCAGGGCCTAATTGTGAGGTAAGTTTGTTCTGGAGAATTTAATCTGCTAGGTGACCTGTTTCTGCATAAATTGGATGGGTATCTGTTATTTGTTTTGCCTTTCTTGTGCTCCCCCTTTCACGTGTTAAATTCAAAGGCTGTGTATTACAAAAAACAAGTGAAGGCATTTTAGAGTAGACTCTTAGATTTATCTTTTTTTTTTCTACCTCTTGAAGCTTAATACTAAAGACCTGTTTTTCAGAGGGTTTGGTGGATGTGATTTTGTATCATCAACCTGATGATAAAAAGAAGAATCGAGGATTCTGCTTCTTGGAATATGAGGATCACAAGTCAGCAGCACAAGCTCGCCGCCGTCTGATGAGTGGGAAAGTAAAAGTCTGGGGGAACGTTGTGACAGTGGAATGGGCTGATCCTGTAGAGGAACCTGATCCAGAAGTCATGGCAAAAGTAAGTAAAAACTTAACTGGATGCTCTTGTGCTTTGGGAGGAATTTCTTTATGCCATAGTGACGATGATTTGTTCCAGCTGAGCAATGCTAATTTTGAGGCATGAAAAGCAGCTAGAGGGCATTTTTGTAGTAAACCATGCAAACTGGCATGGCCTGAGCACTGCAGATTAGTTGCCTGTGTAACATGCTAGGCATGTGCAGTTGTAACCAACTGTTCACATTTAAACTAGTAGCATACAGGGTTATCCTGCTGGATTGGCACATCAGTCTATTCATTATCTGCTTTTGCTGATAATGAATACTAGGTGGGTATTTTGTAAAACTATTTTCCAGAGTGAGATGAAGGTGAAATTCAGCATAGGGAATGATGTGCTCTTTATCCCTGTGGTTTGGGATAACTCTTTGCTGCTCTTGTAGTCTATTACTAAAATTTTACTGGGATTTGTAGCATCCCAGAAGCAGAAAATCAAAGTTGGATATTCTTCTGGTCATGGAAGGGAACTGTGGAAGGAGAGAAGTTGTAGAAACTTCATACAGGTAACAAGGCTATCTTTTTGTTCTTCTGTTGTTGTGTTGATTTGTTTTTCTGGTGTGGGGTTTTTTGTTTTCTTTTGAAACAGGTACAGAATTTATAAGGCTACCCAAAATTTCTCAATGCACAGAAGAACGGAATAACATCTTATTAGTCTATGTTAGTTTCCTTTGAGGTTTGACTTTTAAAGATTACAGCTTTCAGTCTCATTTTTTCACCAGGTGAAAGTTTTATTTGTAAGAAACTTGGCCACTACTGTGACAGAAGAAATTCTTGAGAAATCCTTTTCTGAATTTGGAAAGCTGGAAAGAGTAAAGAAGTTGAAGGATTATGCTTTTGTTCATTTTGAGGACAGAGGTGCAGCAGTGAAGGTAAGTTGATTATTCTTTCCTAGCTAAATTGATGTGAGCAGTTTATTTTGTAACAATAGTTTTAAGACATTTCTTTACAGTAAATATCTAGATAAGACAATTTGTAGAGGCCATTTAATAAGGTTCCCGTTGTGGGAATTTTAACACTAATAATTTTGTTCCTATGATTTCAGTAGCTAGGAGGATGTGAAACTTGGAAAAGACAAAACTGTAGCAAGTTAACAAGTAGACTGGAAAAGAGGTATAGACCAATGCAGGAGAGTCTAGAGAAGAAGGAAAATAAAAATAAAATAAAAAGATCAACCTAGACAATTTTTCTGAGGAAACACTGACCAAAGGTATCAGTTGTCTCTCAAAGACCCCTCTTTAAAGGCTGTGTGTAGTTTTGGAGTGACAAAAGTATTGAATAGAAATTGCAAGGTTATTAAAAAAAATGCCTTGTGAAGGGGAGGAGAATGCCATTTAGCAACTCCCTTAATGTATTACCTATTTTTTACTCTACATGTTCCCTAGAAGGTTTCTTCTAAATGATTTCTTAAAGATTGGAGGTCATTGTTGTAAACATCAAATGTGTCTTCCTTTGTATCTAAGAGGAATTGAGAAGGTCATTAATCTCTGCTGTTTGTACTTCAATGGATTGAATTCTATAGGAATTACTCCATCTGTTTTTTGAAATCCGTAGTTTATGGAGGGAAGGAGGAAGGGGAGAAATAATTGGAGTCTTGAGCAAGTATGTTGTATGTGGTGTATATGACTCTATAGACAGTTCAAAGGCTCTTTACTCTATTAATAATTTTATAACCGTTTAATCACTTACAGTTTTCCTACCCACCAGAATAGTTTGGCTTTAGGATGAATGTCACTCATATTTAATGAAGTTTAATTCAGTTTGGACAGGGTTAGACCATGTCCAAGAGAGGGTAAGAGATTGTTGACAGAAAGGGTAAATCAGCAACACCTCCTGACATGTTTTATTATAGTATGTCTTTATATACTCCCCACTCTGTCCCGGTAGACCTTCCTTCTAAATGCTCTTAGATTTGAACAACTGAAAACTTGTAGCAGATGAGGAAAGATAGATCAAATGCAGTACAGCAGAGCATCTCTAATGCTCATCTTCTCTGAAACAAGCTGGAATACAACCACATCTGCCCCATATGACTGATTTATGGCCACCAAGTTGGTTTATGGATGCTGCGAGATATTTTTGTGCCTGGGTGTGGTGTGTGTGTGGTGGTTTTTTTTTTTTAATGAAAGCATTATTATGATATTAATGTGTGAAATGCATGGAATTGGCGCGTTGATTCTAGTGTGTACTTATTTTCACACTTTCTTTGAAATAAATTGCTGTAATATCTAATGTTTTTGAGGCATGTAGCTGTACAGACGTGTAGTATCTTTTTTAATGCAAATACTAATACCTAGAAACATTAAATGCAAAGTGGATAACTCCAGGTAAAGAATTGGGGGGTGTGGTCCTAATTGTACTTTGTGTATGTATATTAACTTCTCTGTGTGCATTTGATAATTACAAATTGCACATTACCTTCTGGAGGATTCTTAACGTCACTTGATGCGATCACCAAATCTCAGTAATTTTTTTTTTGCCTTAAGTATTTCTGAGGACAGATACTTGATTTCCTCAGAGGCACTTATGTAGCACATTCAACTAGCTAGGAAGCCCAAATATAAAAATACTCTTTCTCTCTCATGTGTGTGCGCTCTGCCTGGCTTACAAGTACAGTGATTGTTTGTGTCAGTGTGAGTAGTGAGAACTTCTGCCAGTGTATTTCTGAAACATTTCTAGGGGCCATAAAAAGTGATGGTGTTACATCTGATAAAAAATAATGCTCAGTATACTTTAATCCCATTCTTTTACGTTCTGAGAATATTTGTGTTTTAATGCTGCTTCACTGTAACTGGTGAATAAAGTGGCCCTTGAAAGAATAATGTTACGTTCTGTTTAAGTAGCACAGAAACAAAGCAGCCTAGTTCAGCCTGGAGCAGCCCAACCATCTGATTTCTTTCAGTAAGTTTTAGTTTCCTTTTGAATGGAAACAAATTTTTAGATGTTTTTCTTCTAACTTTTGTACAGGCTATGAATGAAATGAATGGGAAAGAGATAGAAGGGGAAGAAATTGAAATAGTGTTAGCAAAGCCACCGGATAAGAAAAGGAAAGAGCGTCAGGCCGCCAGACAGGCCTCCAGAAGTACTGCGTGAGTGTTTATTCTTGCACTACTGTAATACTGCAGAGTGAAGTTCTGCTGTGAAATGATGAGCTAGTTTAGAAGAACGTGAATTACTTTTCTCCATGTTGTGTATTGTTAATCAGCAAGAGGAAATTTATACTCTATTTTGGGAGACTTTTGAAGATTAATTGCATGTTTCTTTTTCTTAATAGGTATGAAGACTATTATTACTACCCTCCACCTCGCATGCCACCTCCTATTAGAGGCAGAGGCCGTGGAGGGAGAGGTGGATATGGCTATCCCCCAGATTACTATGGCTATGAAGATTATTATGATGATTATTATGGTTATGACTATCATGACTACCGTGGTGGCTATGAAGATCCCTATTACGGCTATGATGATGGCTATGCTATAAGAGGAAGAGGAGGAGGAGGAAGGGGTGGGAGAGGTGCCCCTCCACCACCTAGGGGGCGGGGAGCACCACCGCCAAGAGGTAGAGCTGGCTATTCACAGAGGGGGGCACCCATGGGACCACCAAGAGGAGCCAGGGGTGGGAGAGGGGGTCCTGCACAACAGCAGAGAGGACGCGGTGCTCGTGGAGCCAGGGGGAACCGTGGGGGCAACGTAGGAGGCAAGAGAAAGGCAGATGGGTACAACCAACCTGATTCCAAGCGCCGTCAGACCAACAACCAGCAGAACTGGGGCTCCCAACCCATCGCTCAACAGCCGCTCCAGCAAGGTGGTGACTATGCCGGTAACTATGGTTACAATAATGACAACCAGGAATTTTATCAGGATACTTATGGGCAACAGTGGAAGTAGACAAGTGAGGAGGGATTGAGAATATTGGAAACCTAGAATTGGCTATAGCTCTACATCCTTCAAAACAAAATTGGCTTAATGTTTCATCCTTCAGTAGCGATTGGCTGCCATTTGTATTGGGCTGAAGAATCACTCTATTGTGTATATACTCGAGTCTCTTAGTTTTCTTTTTTCATAAATGCACTTGGACATTACTGGGCTTGCAGAATTCCTGAACTCCATATGGGGTTTCAATGCTTTTATCATTTTAGGCTTCATTTTAGC
>NW_010559265.1:18397-21919 GCF_000687285.1 Phaethon lepturus | reverse complement strand
CAGGAATGGCACACTGTTCAATCATGATTTTGCAGAACCTCTGGTTTTGGACAGGTTTTTTTTTCTTTTTTTTTTTTTTGGATTTGGGATAGACTACATAGGAGTATGCTGTACATAAAAGTAAAAGCTAGTGCTTTGTCTTCGTAGTTTTAAGAAATTACAACAAATTAAGTTTTCTTGTATTGAAAATAACATGATTGTATGTTTTGCATTCCTAGAAGTAGGTTAACTGTGTTTTTAAATTGTTATAACTTCACACCTTTTTGAAAATCTGCCCTACAAAATTTGTTTGGCTTAAAACGTCAAAGCCGTGGCAATTTGTTCCTTGATGTGATTGTATTTCCAATTTCTTGTTCATGTAAGATTTCAATAAAACTCAAAAATCTATTCAAAACATTACCTATTTCAAATTCAATTGTGTCCTAAAACATTATTTCATTGGTAATTCTTGCGAAAAACATTGTTTTCAAAGTATAACTGCCTATGTGAGTGATCAAATTAATGCAAAATTTCTTGTGCTTTCCAACATGTAGCACTGTGGACATCAGACTGAAAACTAGGAGAAATTACAGATAGCCCAGTGGGCACTCTTTGTTTAATTGCTGTTCAGTAGCTTTCCAATATCTAATTTTTAAACTTTTTTTTTTCTTTTAAAAAGTGTTGAAATGTATCCAAACATTCATGGAGATCTAATTTAAATGTGACCTTCTAATGTAATGTGGAGAAGGAAGCAGAGCCTACAATGGTGTTAATTTTGTTCCTTTTTATTATGTACTGTGGAGTCCCTCTAGAGGCTATTCTGTTAGGATCCACCCATGTTGTATTATTCAGTGTACAAACACACAGAGAAATGGTTTTGATCTCAAGCATCTTAGTCTAATTTAAGATAATATTTGACTAGGAGTGAGAATTACAAATTAGTTGCTGTGGCACAGTAAACGTAACTTCTTGCTACAGATAACACAAACATACTCTCCATATTCTGCTTATTTCTGTCTTGACATTTTAATTTGATGTTCTGCCATGATGAACAATTTGCCTTAGAATTCTCATGCCTTGTAATAAAGGCTGTTTAAAAAAGAAAAACCCATAATATCTTTTGGGGGCATTACTAGCTTTTGGGGTATTATGTGTTGCTGTGACCCTTGGACATTTCCAGATGTCAATTTTAACTGGCAAGTCATGACATTACTCTTCTGTTGCATCTGAGCCATTCTGTACCCCAATGAAGAACATTTGCTTCTCAAGAAAAGAGAGAAACAAACGGACTTAAACTTTCTCTAAAGAAAACTATTGCCGGACCTCTAAATATCCAAATCAAATACATTGCTCATACTTGATTTACAGCATTCTAAACGCAGACTATTGAGGAAGTTAAACTTCAGTGGTCATACTCCTCCCTTTGTCTTCTATTCCTGTCTGGTGTCTTTCAAGTGTATTATGTCTGAATGTAAACAGAAAGATGAGCCTTCCCACACTTTACTGTTGTGGGTCTGGTATATAATTGCATGGTTTGAGTTTTGACCCCTGAATTGAGGTGAGGATGTATACCTGGTTCTCAAAAATGGGTTTGCCCCTGTGTCAGGCTCTTCCTTTCAAATTAATAGAATTGTTCATAAATAATTTAAAGTGCTTCTCAAAATTAGTATTTAGCAGGTTAAAGCCCCTCCCCCCCCCTTTTTTTTTTATTTTAAGAACTTCATAAAGTTAATGGGTCCAAGTCCTGTCCTCTCTGTGCCTTACTTGAGCAGTGAAGTTAGAGGGATAGTGCCTGGGTATACGTTTCAAGCTTTTGCTTGTGGTAAGGATCTGGCTTATAATTTTAATACAAGGGTTTGCTGTCCTGTCAGTATGACTTCATAGTAATTATATAGCATTTGTGGTATTGAGCAGAACCCTGTAGTCCCAATAAGTATTTGCTTTTTAGTAATTGTAAAGGGGTCTGGTACTAGGGAGCTTAATTGGAATCAAATTTAAAGTACTCTCCGTCTTGGAAGAAAGATAGTGTTCATGTACTGAGTGTTTCAAGTGTTAGCCAAGGAGAGGTGAAGTGCCAGTGCATGCTTGGAGGGGGTGGGGAGGAAGTAAAGCACTTCAATTGTAGTGTTTACAAAAGAGCTAAGGAACAAAAATGTTTAAATTGTCATCCTCGAGAATTGTAAAGCTGCTTCATGTATTCTGTCCAAATCACTATTTATCCCAATATATATTTTATATATATATGTATTTTACAATTGAGCTATATATTTTACAATTGAAAATTAAAATCAGTAAAAGTTTATATTTACAAGATATACCAGGTTCTTCAATTTACATGATTTATGGATACTCAAATTCACCATTTAAATTTGCAGCAGTGCTTTATTGAATCTTAAAAGATAATGCGTACTACAATTTACCCGATTAGTGGTGTACACTGAACTTGAAGAACTTAACAAAATTATTGAACAAAGAGTTGAACTGTAGCACAGTGGAAAAACCTATAATGCCTGATGACAAATACTCAAGGAAAGAATTTTGCGCTACCAGCACAATTTTGATACATAGTCAAAGCAAAAAATAAATTTAAATTTACTCTCATGCATCTCTTGATCTTTTCTTCAGTATAACTTAGCAAAAATCCTCTTGTAGAATATGTTGAAAATGGATTTTAACTTGAAAACCAGTATTAAACTTTTAGGAGTGTCCTGCTGGCGTTGGAGGAGGAGCCATGAAATGGGATTTTAATAATCATTTGATCACTCATTTATAGCAGTTGCTTAAATGTCTGTAATGATAAGGTGTTTGACTTAAAAATAAGTAGGTTGCCAGATTCCTAGCAATTCCGAAACTTGAGCAAAAGATTTTTTACAGCTATTGTGTTGTTATAGACTTACTTTCACATTATTAACAAAATCATTTTCCTAAACTCAACTTTACATTTTACTAATTCATTAAAAATAGTCTGCATTTTTTTGAAAGAGTTAAAGGTTTAATTTTTTGTACCAGTTGTTTATTTTCAGGACTGAACTTCTGTAGTCTAATTATTAGAATGACAGCAACATTGCTTAAACCTTTTCAAAATAAACACTAAGTAGAATATCACCGCATGGTTTTGGTGACTGTGTAAAAACCTGACCACTTTTTGTCCCCTCTGCATTTGGACATGAAGCCCATTTCTGTATTTTGAACTACACAGAAAAAAAATACAGAAGGCACTCTTATTATAAGGCTAGCAGAAGAATAAATGTGAAGTATTGACCAAAAAGTCTTAAACCTCTTAATAAAACATGTTTGGCACCTAGACCTGCAGACCCTAATGCAGATCTGTGTATTTTCAGCAAGACTTAATTATTATCCAAAAATTATGTTGGCCCCTATGTAGAACAGCAAGGAACCCTATCCTACAAATCTGTCATGAATGATCTTTGATCATGCATGACTTGAGTTTGAGTACTTCTGTGATTAAGGATTGCTTGTAGAATGAAGGTTTGCCAGATTGAATACTGTTATTCACATGAACTACTTAAATAGATCAGAGCC
>NW_010559265.1:0-18366 GCF_000687285.1 Phaethon lepturus | reverse complement strand
AAGAGTGTACCAAGTTGTTTCCTGTTTTTTCTAAATAAAAAAAAAGTTAGAGCTTCTGTTAACTTAGAATTTGAATGAAGCTGTTGTAGTCTATTGGCGTAAAATGTCTTTTGAAACCCAGAGTGGCTGAGTTGAGTGTATATTAGTTGATAAAATGGGGGGCTGTGTGGGAATCATTCATGGTAAAGGGAAATCTCAAGCTCTTGTTCTCATTCGAACAAAATGGTGAAGGTAGAGCTGCAATATTTGATTATTGATCAGGAACTTTTGAAATTTTAGAACAGGAGAATCCCTCTGAAGAAATGTTTTAACGACTTGGAGGTTACCAGAAGCTCTGAAAGACAGTTCAGAATATATTGCATCACATTTTCTGATGTCCAGAAATCTGCAAGTGTCAATTTTGTATTTTAACTCCTTCCTTTTACCTGACTATCAGGGAAGCGTGGTTGAGGCTGACCTGACATGTCATGATGTCGACTTGCTAGGTGGGGTTCGCAAGGGACATTAACCTTGGAGTTATCGGTAAGACAACTTTCTTTCTAATTTCCTTCAGTAAGATTAAAGGGCTGGGGTGGGAGGAGGGAGGACATGAACTTCACAGACCTGATCACTGGAATATTGTTGAAAATCTGCCATTACCATGGAGAGATTCCAAGCACTGAAGGTAAAAGTTAAATTTAAATTTGTCCATGTCCAAGAGGAACATGGCATAGGTGCTTAATACTGAAATAAATTTGAAAATAAAGATGACTTGCACTTCAAAAGAAAACTGGATGCTATTTTAGGGACGCTGGAAGAATAAAAGATTTTGAACACTTAAATTTTTCCTCTGTAATTAAATCCACATATGGGATGTCGTGTCCCCCTCAACCCCTGCAAAAGCGACTTACAGCACACTTCTTCGAAGTCTAAGAAAGTGTCCAAGTAGATATCTGTAAAATAATAAAATTTTATCTTGAAAATAACAACAAAACTGGCATATCATGGGTTTGGATCATTTATATATTGAACATGATAATGCTTAGAAGGCATTAATTGAGAGAGAATTGCCATTAAACCAAGGGACAGTTGTAGTTTATCCCATTATAAAACCACTGGATTTTAGTAATCGTCTTTTTTTGTGGAGGGCATGATATGTTGATTCTAGACTAACAAATAGCAGAAGTTGAAGAACAGATTTGCGAATCAAACTGGGAATACTTGGACGTGTTGAATCCTTCATGGCACCTGCTCATCTTGCACTTTTCCTCAGCCAGAAGTGTCAAGACCTTCCTTCTCCTGATTGTACATTTATGCAGTACTTTGAAAGCAGCAGAGAAGCTGGAAAGAACTTACTAGGCTATAGGACCATTCCAGGTTCAGTCATTCTTTATCGTGGAACTGAATAGCGTTCCAACTACAGAAAAAAATGTAATTGGTGAGTAGAGGTATTTTGTAAGGATTTTTCAGATACAAAGTATTTGTTTAATTCCAGATAAACTTTGCTTGACATACCTCTATTTGAGCACAGTTTTGGTCACACAAAGTCATCAATGCTGTTTCACTTGAAAGATTTAAGCAGAGGATCTCTCTTAACTCTGGATTCTCCAATCTGCATGGTCATACGGAGTTACTCATAATAAGAAGTGTAGTAGGACTTGTTGAATGTGCTCAGGTGGCCTGAATGAATCAGATGGCAAGGTTGTTACAGGAAAAAAAACCTGAGCGGATTGGCTTTTGCATATGTGGAATTTGGAGATAACTGTAGGAATACACAATGGACTGTACTTTCATAAAGCAGAAGCATCAGTCTCTTATCAGTGAGGTTTATAAATTTAAAACACAACTTCAAAATGTATTCCTGTGATTATAATTGCCAGATTGCTTTAAATTCAAAAAAATAAAGCAAGAAAGAATGAAAAGGAGGCCAACTGTAGTTGTGGTTGCCTTGCTTCAAGTTCAGCTTCACTTTTTTCCTTCCTTAGCACCAGCAAGCGTGCAGTCTTGCTCATTAATTTTCCTGTTGAACTTTCTGGAGAGCTTGTGTTATGTATAGGATACACAATTACTTCTCTCTCCTTTTTAAAATCTTCACAGCAGCTTCCATGAGCGGTGGTTGTATTTCCATTTTAATTTCAAGAAATGATTCTCCATTGTATCAGTACCTGTTTACATTATTCTGATGTACCTTCAAACATTTCAAATTCGGTGTGCAGAAAATGCATAACCAACTCGAATTTAAGAGGGGATGTGGTGTAAGCATTAATTTTGTGGTAGGAGAGGAAATTTAATTCTGGAGTGCATTCAGCTGTCTTGACAATGGACGGTCGTTTCTCTCTTAAATTCTCTCCTGTGCTGCTTTAACTTCTACAGAAAAAGGGGAAGTGAAACGCTGCATGGGCTGAAAGTCCTGTGATTAAAAATAGTTCAAGTGTGTAACTGTAGATAGTATTGTAATGCACGTACTCAGGAGAACTGAATACATGTTGCACAGGCAATAATTTGATGTTTCTTATGCTCACTTTTTAACCAGTTCTGGATGCAGACTGCTTTGAGTGTGTTCTAAGGTGCTATGTTGAACCCTACTTAAAGTAATGAGGTTTTAAAATTCAATATAGTGAACCAGTGAAGTAGAGAATTAGTGTAACTTTTTGCTGGTAGCACCTATAGAACAAACACTAAAAAGGGTAAGAACACCTTGGTGTAAGTTTCATGTCTGTTCTATCAAGGCCAGAGATCCTGAACTCATCTTTGTGCATTTTCAGTCAGAATCAATTGTGATTACAGATTTTTCTCCCCATTGTTCTGGGTGAGATCGTTCCTCCTTTTTCTTCTGCTCGGTGCTGGCAGTAGGAACACTGAGATCACAGGAGAGGCATTCTTACTCTCAGTATTGTGCATCCATGAGATTGTAGCAGCTTGGAAGGACCATTGCAATGAGCTTTATTTTCGTGCAGATCTTTGCTGAGTGCCTTCTGCTCTGTAACATGCAAATATTGGAGCCAGTATGCAACTTACCTGCAAGAATATAATATGCAATTACGTTGAAATGCTACTGGTCTCAATATCCAAACATTCTCAGTTAATACCATTTTCCCAGAGATTCTGGCTGAGGTCAGATACTCGGCATGGAGCATTCCACTTCGAACAGTGGGAACAAGGCTTGGCTGCTTGCAACCTCATAAGCTGCTGGTGAGCAGCTTGACAAAATATATTGGTGTTGCTGTTAATTCAGTTATCAGTTATTGATACCTTCACTTACCCAGTAAAACCTAGAACTGAACATAAATGATTCTTCCTGTAAGGCAGCAGGTCAAGCCTGTTAGTTAATATTTTATTTATCACTTGAATATATTTTCCCCTTGAACAACCAGCAGTAGTAGCCGTTCTGGGGGTATGCAGTATGCATTCCAATCTTACCCATGTTTCCTGTTTTGTTTGTTTCTGCTGGTTTGCTGTCTGTTAGTGTGCTCTCAGGTATTCAGGTTGTTTGCAGCTGGCGGAGTAGGAGCAAATATGTTTTTCTTATTTTTCCTTTTGAAAGTATTGTAAGGAGGAGAGGTAGAAGAAACATCTAGCTGAGGAAGTGTAAGCCTTCAGCCCCATTACCAGCAGCTGTGAGGGGTCCAGCTTTTAGTTAGAAGAAAAACTTCCTCTTGTCTGCCATCTCTTCTCATGAAGTTCATATTGAAGAGCTTGCACTCATCTGGTACTTCTCAGCAGATCTTTGTTGCAGAGCTCTTCTGTGAGCTTCCTCTGAGTGAGAAGTGTACTGGAGACTGTGCTGCTCTGAAGGCTGCATTGCACTTAAGGGAGATTTTTTTTTTTCTTCAGTGTGAAGGAATAAATAACTCTATTAAATTAAATAAATAAAATTACATTGTTAAATGCAGAATAAGTTCTTCCTGTGGATGTCCTTAGGCAGGTTCTAGATACTGTGCATCAGATAACAACAATCTTGTGAGATGTCTGTGAGCCAGTTGCTAAGCCTTCTAGACAACTGCACACAGATTTCCTTCCAAAACTCAACTAAATTGTCTGATTTAAGTGCTCCATGTTAGTGGATCATCTGTACAGGAGAGGCTTTAACATCTTTGTAATACACTGAATCCATAGGTAAATGTATGAATTAACTTTTGCATGCAATGCCTCAACAAGATTAGTTTTTCCTTTGGAAATGTAAGAAGTCTCTTGTGGGTGGGTTGGTTGGTTTGTTTGTTTTACAAAATCGAGAGCTTTTGGCTATAGTCAGGTGTTAGTGCGTAGACACTTCAGCTCTGATTTCTAAAGAAAAGGGGTGTATGTGTAATACAGGTGTATTACACATATATGTAGGTGTAACTAATACCACATCTGTGGTGAATTGCATTGAACTAAAGCAGTCATAATTTTTAGTCTTGAAACTTGTTTTTATCCTGCTACACTTGCTTGCAGCTTATCTTCCTGCTTTGTTGTGAATGCTGTGTTGAGATCAAAGCTGTGCGCTTAGCATCTTGGACACACAAATGAGCCTGTTCTCTGGCTGCTAGTTATGTTCTACTGTGTAATAGAAAAGATGGGATTAGTTCTTGTCTGTCAACTTCTGAAAGTTGCTGATCTTCCATCAGGTATACTTTTGAAAGTGTTGGGAGCAAAAGAGAGCAATGGCTTGGTATTCTGAGGTGTATAGACATCTGGGGGAATCTCCAGATAGGCAAGAGGCAAATTATTTAGCTGTGGCTTTAGAACCACTTAAATAATGTCTATTCTTGCTTATAGAAATTATTTCCTTAAAGCACTGGGTAACTAGTTGCTTAAGTTTGTTGACAGAGCTGTAACACCAGTGTCCTTAAAAATATTTTGTTATAAAAAATTTATATGGGTGGGGGAAAAGGCTTTTTCTCCTCCAAATAAGTATTCTTTTATAAGTACTTACATTAAAAACTATAAGGAATATAACCTAGTTTAGTTAATTTGTACAGTTTCTGGGCACAAATCCATTTTTCCAGTCCTATGATCAGTACCCAAAACTGGCTACTGGGAATTTTAGTGCCTTCAGAAAGAGGATTGGGTGAACTGAAATTCTTGTAACTTATGAAAATGGATCTCAGAGGACTTCCTTGGGGTGAGAAGGGAAGAAAGTAGACTGTTGGGAAGAATC
Organism: Phaethon lepturus; assembly: GCF_000687285.1. NCBI lineage: Eukaryota > Metazoa > Chordata > Aves > Phaethontiformes > Phaethontidae > Phaethon > Phaethon lepturus. The sequence continues at coordinate 13,247 of NW_010559265.1, read as the reverse complement.
AGGCCCTCAGTTTTACCAGTCCTGGATAGTATATAAAAGGCTGCTTCTAGTCTAACCCTATTTCAGGTCTTTTCCAGTTTCAAAATGTAGCAGTTTTTACAAAAAGTTAGAACTACCTTGTCACAGTTGAAACAGCTTGTGAGGTTGAGTCAGATTTCTTAAATGATACTTGATGGCCTCAGGCCTGGAACAGTTAGTGGATTATTTTCCCACTTAGTTAAATTAATATTTAGGGCTTGCAGGTCGTCATTAAAAAAACAACCAACCAACCAACAAAAAAAACCCAACCAAACAAAAAAACCCCAAAAAACAAAACCACAAAAACAACCAACCAAAAAAAACCCTACAAAACGGGCAAAACACCAAACAAGGAAAGCCAACACGGCCATGCCCACAGGACACTTCATATTGGGTGTCTTTACCTTCTGTATCTCCGAAGGGCAGAGTGATTTGCGGTAGTGGTCCTGCAGGTAGGTGATAGCCAGTCAGGTTTATGGAACACTCCACTAATGCAGCAGTTCAAGAACATACATACAGCTGATCATTTTTCAATAAAAGTTATTGGCAAGGATGGCTCTAGTTGGACATCAAGTTTGTGGACTCTTGTATGCAATGGTTGCTGTATGCCTCTCCAGGAACAGCATAAAGAGAACTATGAATTCTTTTTGCTTTCTGTTTTTGCAGGCATGGTCATTTTTCAGGTAGTTGGTAAATCCGTTTGTGCTGCAGTGGGAGTTCTGTTACCACATCTGAAATGTACTTCAGGCTGTTAAAGGAGAATGAAAGTTGGAAGGTCCTTGGCAAGGTGTTCATGGAACTCTTGCTGGGAATCCAAAGATCTTGTTACAGTGCTAAAAATTAAGTCAGGAAGATGATGGCTAACTGGCATTACCTTAGGATTACAAGTAATGTTCAAGAGGGTGAAAAACCGGAGCAGTATACATAAGTGAGTCCTTAGATAATGTAAGCACTATCACACTTCAGATAGTTGAGCAGTAAGCTCATAAGTAAGCACTATCATGCTTACTCCAGAAAGTTGAGCAGCCACCTTTATTTGCCTTCTGTTTTCCAACAGTTCTGGATTCAATGTAAAATTTTTGGTGGACACAACTTTAAAAACAACTCTTAATCATAAGCATTTCTGTCAAATACTTGATTTTTTGCCCCACCCATATTCATTCAGATATTACTTAGAGGTTTACTACAAAAATCCTACTAATTAATAGCTAGTCAGCCTTTATGCCATACATTTTGTGTCAGATTTCTGTAGTGGTTTTTTTTTAATTGCTGTACCTTTACAAGATGATAAGATATTACAGCTAAGAAAGCAGTCTGTAGGCTTTTTGGTAGAGTGTTGCAGAGCTGAACACATAGGTCAGAGGAAAAAATAAATTTCAGGTTGAAGAGGGAGTCCTTAGCAGTGTTTCACAGTGAACTTGTTTGCTAGCAAAATTTCTCAGCTACTTTTCATTCAAATTCAAACTGGTATTCGACCACCAGTGCTGTTACCCATGATTAAAATGAAGCGTACTTGCTGCTTGCAGTTCCTGCTACTCTGATACTGTAGAAACCAATTGATAGTAGTAGAGACATTGAATTTAAGGTTCCTGAGAAATGAGGATGCTTAAAACATTAATTGTATTTGTAAAGATTCTTTCTTCTGCTCTGTCTTTACTGTCTCTTTTTGGTTTGGATGTACACCTCTGCTTGTCTGTCTTTGCAGAGAGAGACGAAAAAAGTATTACCTGCAGTATCTTGGATCTGTATAGCTAGCAAGCTATGGATGCACAGTTTAGTTGCAAGGTTTGAGGGTTTTTTTGAATGGGCCTTGCTATTTTTCAAATGAGTTTTTGATGTGGTATGTAAAGGTCAAAATACTGCAGGATTACTTTCTTTGAATTTCTTTGATATTATTACTTCATCTACATGAAGTATGAGATCTTGAGTTACTAATTTTGTGAGAATTTCTAGATGATACATATTGAATAGGAATGTAGACATGTGATTATGAGCTAATTTTGCATTTAATTTGCCCATTTTATACAAATAAACATTCATTATTCCTCATGTCTGCAGAGCATTAAAACATATGTTTTCTTTAATGTTCGTTGTAAACATAAAATATTTCACAATATGTTTCCTCCTGTGTAATTTCTCTAATGGCAGTCCATAGAAAATAAATGTGCTTTTTTCCTTCCCTTTTATTTGTTGCTTGACTGACTCTTGTTTGTACAATTTTTAGCCTTTTCTCTTATGCCAAATAGATGTCTTCAACTGTGTGCCTTACGACTGTGTTCAAAAAGGTGTGCAACGTAGCATGTGAAATCTAAAGGTCATAAATTAAATATATTTCACTGGGCCAAAGCAGGATGCATGCAGTGAAGAGTGCATCTTCTACACTGCAAGATGCTGCTCAGGTATGAGAGGCAGTTCCACAAATATAGGCTGTCGTTTCTCTTTCATTAGAAATAACTCAAAAATCCTTTTAGCAACTGAGCTGAGGTTTAAAATAGAAGTAGCTAAAAGAATGTCAAATGTCTGGTTGTATCAGCAGAAGTTACTGAAAGGAGATATAAATGTCCAAGTACTTGAGTAGCATAAAGTTATTTTTCTAATATATTATAATTATATATTAAAGAAATAAATGAAAAACCGTGCTCTTCTGTCAAGGACAAAGTTTAGAATCTAGCATGGAGGGTTTAGAGTCCAATTCTGTGGTGGGAATCACCAGCTGCCTTCTCGGAGGCAACACTTAGATTGTTTATTCCTTTAACTTTACTAATTTTCACTTACTTGAACTTTTTACATTAATGCAGTGTTTTCTGTTCTCTGATTATATAAAAGACATAAATTTGAGTGCAGATTTTTGACAGACTGAGGAAAGTTACTTATTTTTTGGTAGACTTGTCTTGTTTGAACTGGCAACTGTAACTGAAAGCATGTGTCTGCAAATGTGATCTTTTGAGCATGAAGATTTTTCTGTGTGAGTTAGGCTTCTTTTAGTGCTGTTTGTATAAGAGAAGAGTTGAGGGGAATTAGATAGGAAAGTTTTCTATTCAGTACTTCTTAGAAACACAGGGGAAGAAAGTAAATTGTACGCGAGACCAGCATAACGAGTCATCTCCATTAATGGCATTTATCCTCCCTTCTGAAGGTCTCTTAGCAATGAAGGATGTAGTTTGTCTCAGAGGTATGCAACTTGTTCAAGCTCGCTGGAACAAATACTTTGTGTTCGAGTGCACACAGGTCCTTCTCATGAACAAAACTGAATTCACTCATGTCTCACCAGCAGTAGAAGAGTCTTCCCATTATTTTAAGAAGTGGCAGTAACCCTTAACTATACAAAATAATGAGAATAGTGTACAGCCCTTCTGGCTTATTGTCCATAGGTTCATACAGCATGTTCCAGAGAGACACGGGTGGGGAGCTCCAGGAGACCTCCCAGAGGAGGACAGTGACAGTTACCTTGGGGATCCTGCCACTCTTGTTGTGATACCTGCACTTCTGCCTGCCATGAAGTGGACTTCGAGGAACTCTGAAGAAACTTTTGGTTTGTAACTAAACCCTTCCCTCATCAGCCAAGGTATGAATATGGTTAATTCAAGCACATGCCAGATCTGTTTGCATTGCATTTTGATGTTGTCACCGGAAGGGACCGCTAGGAAGGCATGAACCATGCAATGTGTAGAGTCTTTAAAAAACCCTATCTATTAAAATACAGACCCAACAGTAGCTTCCAAAGTGGGTAAAACCGTACTTCGCATGATAATCTCTTTAACCACCTGTTTAATTTCAAAGCGATTGCAGTGAGCAGCATTGTTTACTAATTTCATACACCCAGACATTATCTTACATCAATAGACTTGTTTCTTCCCTGCTTCTATGCCTTTGCATTTTAGTTTTTAAGGTGCACATCACAGATGTATACATTAACCACTGGAATAAAACCTCTACAGTTGATGTATGTCCTGTCCTTCCTAACACGATACGCATGTGTTCATTAACCTTTCTGCTGGTCAGATTGGAGAGTTTGATCCAGACAGTTAAAGACCTGTTTATCCGAAGAAATTTCAACAGCCAAGTACTGGGGTTTTTACAAAATGTAGGAAATGGTCTTGTTTTTTTCACTTTTTCCTCTTATTTTCTCATCCAGAACTCTTAATTTGACCAGCAGATGGAGTGAGAAGGGAGTTCTTCCAAACAGTGATTCCTGTCATCGCCTATAGATCAGTATCTAATGATGCAGTTTTACAGGTTGTTTGAGTCTGTCGGTGCGCTGTCAATGCAAGCAGCAGTTCCTTCTGATGCAGGAATTCCTTCTGCTAGTGCTGTAGTCTGCATTGGGGAACTCATTAAGATAACACTAACACTTCTATTTTCTGGTTTGGCTTCAGTGCAGGTTTTGTGTAGGGTTGAGAATGATAGCTGTGAAAGGGCCGGGATACTGCTTTTGGTGTGCATCCCTGGAACCGTGGTCCCAAGGAGATGCAGTAGGAGAATGACTTGTACAACCTATTTTTTCTCACTAACTATAAAGGATTGAGTGTGGTGGATCCCATCAATTACCATGTGACTTTCTGAATGGGAAATACTTCTGGTAGTCTGATTTTACAAACTGGGAGCATGTTGGTTACATCTCTTTGATGTTGCATGTGTCCCTTTCCTGGAAACATTCCAGGTCAGGTTGGACGGGGCTCTGAGCAACCTGATCTAGTTGAAGATGTCCCTGCTCACTGCATGGGGATTGGACTCGATGACATTTAAAGGTCCCTTCCAATGCATATCCTTCTATTATTCTATGTTTTTGTGTTAGGCAGGCAGGCATTCCTTACCAGAATGAGTAGCTCAGTCAAGGGTGCTGTAAAGAAGTTGCCAGGAATTGAGCAGGAAGGCCGAGACAGCAAAATAGGTGAAATGGTTTCAGGTGTCCAGCTTAAAGTGCAGGAAGATAATGAAGGACAGTTCCCCAGCGGAGGACAGCAGCTGGCAAGTTCTTTCTTTGTAAGATTTCCTTTGAGTTAAAAAATAAAATAATCAGGTGGCAATGCCCATGCACAAGGCTAATAAAAATAAGTGATAGAGTGGGATGCATATCCAGCAGATGGTGGCTGCTGTTTCTGCCAGCTGAAGATGGGGAGTAAAGCAAGTGATACAGATCACCTACTGTGTGGGTGAGTGGAGGAATTTCACCCCAAGACTGGAAAGATGTCAAGATGTGGCATCTCCTGTGCATTACAGGATCTTTTTGAAGGACTGCGTTCTGTCTAACTCTGTTCTATGAAATCAGCTGGTAGTCAGCACATTGTAGGATCTTGCTGTTTGACTTGCATCTCCCTATAATGTATCTGAAGAACGTTTGGACTGTGTGCTCCCAGAATGAGTCATCTTGCTTTCCCAACAGAATACCTATCACAAAAACAGTAGACCCGCTTTTGAGATCTGTATGTCAGGCAAGTAAAGTCGTCTCAGATTTTTGAAGCAAAAGTGCATATGAAGTCTATGAAAATCCTGGATTGCAGTAAAAGTTTTTACAAGAATTTCATATGGGCAAAGGATCACATGCAGTAACGCCAAAGTTGCATTAAAAGAAATCTGATGTAGTCAGATGATGTAGTCTTGGTCTTATGTGTTCTTAGGTCTTAGATTTTTCTCAATATGATAACTGGGGACAAAGTAGCAGCAGTATTTGGGTAGGGAGAAGAAAGCCTGACAAAGTTGCTTGTTTTTTAAGAAAGTAACTTGTGCTTTATGTTGTTGTTTTATTAAGAGAATGCTTGTGGTGGACTGTATCTTTCCATTTTAATCTCTTCCTCTGCAGTTCGCTTAGTCCCACGAGGAGGAGGGCACCCTTTCTGAATAAGAATGCAGGGTAAACTACTTTACATGTGTATGGTAAAAATCATGACAGTGATGGAACGGCTTTTTCCTGGTGTGAAATCTGAATTTCAAAAGTTGCTTGTAGGCTTGATAACCAGCAGAGGAGTAGCGAGTAATAACACTAAGGACAGACCACAAGGATGTTTTGTGTAACTTTTTTTCTGTATAAAAATACATATCTTCCAGATGCTGAGCTGGATCTGGCAATAGAGACTGTGAGCTTTGCTCTTGATGTAACAGGAATATGGAGGGGTACATAATTCACATTGATTCTCTATTGCCAGTTACTGTGTTGGTAGGTGAAAATTAGATGATGATGTCTGAATTTATGAATCTCCTGTGCACTGAGGGACTGCAGTACATAAATATGTAAGAGGACCTCCAGGAGGAAGTATGGGACTGGCAAAACCACACTGATCTCAAGCAAAGACAGACTTCTCTTTGATGCACAGAGCCTTTGCTTGAGTTCGCAGTAAATTCTGCTCTGTTCCAAATTGAGACCACAAAATCTTTGGTGCGAAAACAAACACAATCAGACTTCAATATTAAAAGACTGGGAATGATTGTAGTTACCTGTAGAGAGCGGATTGCTTGATGAAAATTGTGATTAAACATACATTTACTTGTTATAATTGTGGTTCAGTCCTGTCATTATAGCAGTTCAGCCAGTGCAGGTGTACTACCACTGTCTGGAAGACACTGTGATGACAAGAATGAAAGAAGCAAAAGCCTATGGCTGTGTAGAATGAATTTTCTCTTCTTTAAAATTTTTGGTCAATTAGTTGTTTAAGTAAAACATTTTAGAAATGATAGTTGATTGAACAGCAATGAGAAATTTAACTCCAAAAAAGTTAAAGCTCATATTTTTATTTGGTATCTTTAGTATGCAAGTGCCTGGTCCCTTTTATTTACTAATAATGTTTTAGCTTCCATTCTCATCTCGTCTCTCATAATCCCTGAAGAACATTCATGATGCCACATGAATTGAGCTGGCTGGTAAGTTATCTGTCTTTATACCTGTGGAGGAGTTTGATTGCAGGCTTTTCTGAAAATCTTTCATTCCTAGCACATGATTTATGCCTAGTCTGGTGTTACGGCCTCTGCGGACATACCAGTATACTAAAATTGTGTCACAGCATGAAGTGAATTGGATCCTGGATATGCTTTTAAATTTAAAAAAACTTGCAAAATAAATGTTTACCTGTGAGTGAATCCTGGCCTGCAGCACTGCTGTGGGGCATGGCCTGCAGGGAAGAACCTTCACCTTCGGACTGATGCATCTGTCAGCTGACGTTTTGGAGAACAGTAAATGGGGGAAAGGGATTACTGGAACACAAATATCCGTCACATGATGGTTTCTTGTGCTGGGTACCGTGTTCTTAAACTTGTTAGAATAATGCCTGGTATAATCAAGCGATACTTCACTACTTAAATCAAGCTTAATTTTAGCCCAGGGCTTTTAAAATTGAAATGGCTCAGGCAAACCTTTGTTTTGAAATACTTATAATTACTTCTTAGAGTTGTGCACACAAATTTCAGTTTTATCCTGATTTAAGAAAGCAGCATTCCAGCAGAGAGGTCTTCAGTGTCCCTATTGGAACCCACGCTGGGGGCGGGGAGGGAAGAGAGAAAGTAACTGACAGATAGATGAATGGGATAGAAGATTATAGTACTCTAGTTTCTTTTCAGTATTCATTGTTGTATTTTTTCCAATATTTTTTCCTTTTCTAGGTGTTTTCTAGGTTTCCCGGACTTAGTCTCTGTCCCTCACAACCTCTTGTGGTCCATCATGCACTCCAGTCAGCACTCTGTCAGAAGGCTTGAGTCATATTTACCTTTACAGTTTAGACCGGATTCTCCTTGCAAACATTTAAAAAAAAAAAAAAAAAAAAGGAACTGAATGATATTCCACTTTTTCCTGTGTTTCTGTACTTTTAAAATGAAGCATTTAGGAAGCTGGGCCTTAATTAGTTTTTAGTGGAGATGAAATAGGGAAGTAGTTGTGTAACTGCCCATTATATTTGCATGAAAACACCTTTTTGGGTGTCACCTTAGTCATCTTAGTGCCTTCTGAGATACCTGCTGCTTTGCAGGGCTCACATTGAATATTTCTGAGACTTGTAATACCACATGGCAAGAAAGGCAGAGCAGGATGAAAATCAATTCTATTCTCAGAAATGGAGTTCAGTGCCTGCTTTTTTAGCATGTGATTGGGGTTGAGAGAAAGAGCACTGAAAAGAACAGTTCTTGTGTCTTGTTCATTGGTCATCTCTGGAAGAACTGCACAGCACTGTATCTTCTGGATAGGGAAGGGTAGATCTTTGGGAGCTGAAGACTGGTAAGATACTGGTGCAATTTTTCTTCACTGGCCTTAGTGCCCCTTGCAATCTTAAAAATTTTACTTTTCTAGCTTGTTTTTCCTTCTGACATTTTGCCAGTAGTACAGATAGGAGGTATTAGCATGTTCTTAAGAACAACAATAACCAAACGCCACCCCCACCACCCCCCAATACGTAGAAGTCTGAGAGATGGAATTTCTTCAGTAAAGCTGTTAGGTGGATGTCCTAGGGGCCTGGGGCAGAGATCCCTGAAGGGGCCTGTGTGGAGCCGTTGAGGTGCTCCTGAACTGGATTATCATGATTTGCGTCTGATAGAGCAGTGTTATGTCAGGACATTCACAAAAGTGTCCAGGCTGTTTGCAGATTGAATGTAACTTTGAAAGCAGCACGGTCATATTCATCTTGTGCTTGATTGCAGAAGCCTGGACCTGAGGTGCCTCGACCTCTGCCTGCAGATTCTCTTGCGTTGTTTGCAAAGGTGTCCAGCGCCATACACGTGCATCCTTTCCGGTTTCTTTCAAGAGCCTGAAGTTCATGATCTTGCCAAAACCCAAACACAAAGAAGAAAAAAATGTAGCTTTGCTTGCAGCTTTTCAGCTCTTGGATGTGTTTCACTGCAGAGGTCTGTGCTTGTCTTGTGCTTCCCCTTCATCTGTGACCCTTTCTGCTTTTTATGATGGCTTCTCAGAACTTGCCTTTCCAGGCTCCTACCCATCTTATGTTTACAATACGTAAAATTTTTTCAGTCCTCTTGTTACATTTGGGTTTTCATCTATGGATAGTGGCAGAATCTTCTGACATCGCTTGGAGCCTTAGTTAATGCCTGAGAGGTGGCAGCAGTAGGTAACATTTGAGGTGATGCTGCTTCATTGACTCTAAATACCTTCCTGTTCTGTGGAAGTCTTCCCATCTCTGCAGTGCTGTTATCCTAGCATTGCTGAGTGCCAGCTTGGAAGAATTTCTGTCTTCCAGAACAGTACAAGAGGTAGCAGAAAGGATGAAAGCAAGCCTTTATCAGATCTGGGGTTTTGCTCTATTGTCTAAGTCCTAGGTATGGTAGTCTGCTTTTTGATGTAATTTACACTTCTTGTGACCCAAGGGTTTACTTAGGTCCAGAGTTCAGCTTGGTTTGAGTGAGCTTTAGAACTTTATACCTACACACTGATGGCAGAAACCCATCAGCTATTGTTATTTCTTGGAACAGTTAATTTGCTTGGTCAGATCCATCTGAGGCAGGTGTTTTTCTTCTAGATCCTCTGATCTCTGGTCTCTGGTCTGTGCTGGATCATCATCCTGGCTTTATGTATTTCTCTTCATCTTTTTAGGGTTCAAGAAATGAAGATTTCTTAGGTTTCATTCCTTTTTTTAGGGAAATAGGATGTTGTGGTCACAGCTGTCAGGTAGCTCTTGAATCTTAAAAGTTCATAGTTTCTCCAAAACTGGTTCTGTACTGGCTGCATTTGGCCATTAGGCTTAGAAGACGCTCTTGGGATAGCGTGGTAGTGTGCTGCCTCCTGTGATAGCACCTTGTTGAGAATACCTTGCCAGGTATCATCACTTTGACTCATGTAGGCAACAAGAATTCTTGCAGTTGTTTGTCATTCATGTGAGTACATCATACTCATTTAGGATTTTAAATCCTTGCCTGTTCCTAGTGGATTTGTCTTAAAAGAAGAGTAAGTAAATGCCAGTTAATATTACTGCTGCACAACTTTATGAAATGCCTGTGTAGACATTTGTGAAGTGACTGCTGCATTTTATTTCATCTGCAGTATATTCAGGTTGATCCATCTTTGACTGAACAGTTCCTCTCTCCTTAATGGGCAGTTTGGAAAAAATAATGATCTGTTCCAGAGTAGTTGGGATTTCTTTTTATTCTGCATGCTGAAAAGAAGCTTCCAACGTATGGTAGGGGAAACAGAGTTAAAAAGAAGAAAGCCTTACCACTAAAGTCAAGGAACAAGGATATTTACTACTTATCCTGGACCAAGCCTCAGACAAACTGGTATTCAAAGACTAAAGCGTAAAAATAGCTTAATTCGGCTCTGGCAGTATGTCACGTTGTTTTTAGTGAACTGAAGCAGTAATTCAAGTAACTGTCACCTGCCTTCTTGTTTCCAGATTCAGTCCTAAGTTTTAGTTTATAGACAATGGTACAGATGCAAAGAGTTATAGCTTATTTTGAAAAACTGATCAAGATCTTCCCAGGTATACCTCAGTAACTCAGGATATTTGATGTCAGGTAAAACAGCTGACTTGCTTCATTTCACTTACCTTTGGCTTTATGCTCCCAGAGAGGCAGGAGGGTAGTGTAACATCTTGATGTAATTGGAGTTTCTTTAAACCGTGTGTGTATGTGACAGCTGATTAGCTATTTACATATTAATATTACTAACTAGCAATCTCAATTAAATTCTTCACCACACTAGTGAGGAGGCAGCGAAGCCTTTCCTGAGACTGTAAAGCCTATTTTATTCACGTTATTTGTAATAAAGAGAGATCTTGTTTGCTGCTTTTTTATTTGCTAAATGCCAGCTTCCTCTTTTCCTTGGCGCAGAGTTAGAGGACGTGTGGTCTGTTATAACAACTGTCTCTTGTTTGAAATGTAATTATTTCTACTCTCATCTGTTTTTAGATGATGAAGGATAGACACTGTGATGGGCACTAAGGCACGGACTTGCAGTGTGAACTCTGATGGCAGGTACTCGCATCTAGTCCCGGTGGTCTGACATATCTGGGGAAGGCTGAGGTGCCATCTGTCTCTTGGCCACGGTTTTCTCTGTTCTCAGTTTATTCATTTCAGTGTGGATAGAAATGTTTGTCATTATAGCATGTCCAAGAGCTGTGCTGCAACAGAGAAGGTAAAGTGGGGGCAGGGGCGTGGGAGTGGGTTGACAACCAAGCCCTCAATTGTTAATCTGTTCTGGTTTTTTTTCCAATATAATCCTTAAAGTTTTATGGACAGATGTTGGATTGATCAGATGGCTGCTAAAACCATAACAAAATGTCAAGAAATGGGGAATGGTTTTAGCACTGGAGAAGAGACCAATTGGAGAATTAGATTTTTAGCCCTTCCTGAAGTCCTTTTTTTGTCCTTTGAGATACAGACCCAGATGCAAAGTCACCAGTCTGTTCAGTGAGGTATTTTTTCTGTTCATGTTCCTGATGGAGAATTAGTGTCTGTGTAGTGCTTGTTGCTAGAAACTATTGAGTTGCTTGTGCTCATCTGCTATGAATCCAGCTGAGTATTGCTCTCTGCTCTGTGGTGGGGGGGACTGCTGGTTGTTTTTAGCTGTGCTTTAAAGATAAAAATTCCTGTTTTCAGTCAAGTTTAGGTTGCATTTGTTCTGAAGCCTAATGAAAGCATTAGCTAATATATTTCGCGATTCTCTGATTTGGGTTACAAAGGACTTGCCTGTGAATCTTGTTGTGACAGATAATTAAGTCTCTGCATTCCTTCCTTAGGTAACCAAGCAAATAGTCTCAGATATGCTTTGCCAGGCAGAACCATGAGTTGACAACAAGGCTTTGTTATCCATGGGGAAAAATGTAGTATAAGAACTTGAAATCTAGAATTCCTTGAATTAAAATATATAAATAAACAAAACTGTAGGAGATACACTAACTTAATGCTACAAGTGGGAAGAATGATGCAAAAATTCTTGAATATGCGTCTTGTTTTAAAACGTCATTAAAAGTATGCATATAATCTGTACTTCTGCAGTAAATACAAAACATACCGTGGATTAGCTGTCTTCTAGAAGAACCCCAGCATCTGCCTGTCATGGCAAGTGATCCAAGCAGTGACTTAACCCGTGTTAGCAGTTTCAGGTGGGTGTGTTTTGTGTATTTGCAGTCTTCTCTTGTTCTGTGCAGTGTACCAGAAACTGCACGTGCTCTGTATAATTTGTTTCCTACCCGGTCCTCTTGTAATGTCCAGTTTTTCTAATAAACACCTTTTGAAGTCATTGCTTTGTGACTGTTTTCCAAAGGTCTGAGTGTTCTCGTGTGTTGCTTGTCCTCAGTGCTGTATTCTCTTTGGATCATGGAGGGAGGAGGAGAAGAGAAACTCATAATCACTTCCTTTGGGTGGGAACTTTATTTTAAGCTGCCAGGTCAAACTGCAAGACCTTTTCTAATAGTTTCTCTGTTTTGAGAGTTTTCTTGGAGTGTCCTGATACTTCAGATCAGATAGAAAACCATTTTAAGAAAACTTGAAGGAACTTCTCATTAATTAAAATTAATTCTAAATACTTGTTTGGAAAATGATGATGAAACAAAGTGGAAGTTGTGATCTTGTGATTTTATTGCTGTGAAGTCCCAAGTCCTGTGGGAAATTTCGTCCATACGAAGTTAAGATTTACCTTGCACTTACATGAACACCAACCAAGGGTTTGGCTTCATCCTGGCTTGTTAGTTTTTGTTTCAAAGGAGGACTGAGAAGAGAGCAGAATGCACCCAGTGGTCTTTAAAGCGCGGTACCTCACTGTGATCGCAATATTCCTCTATTTGATTGTTTCCAGGTAGTAGGGAGAAGGTGGCCTGTATGCCTGCATAGATTTCAAGAGATGAGAATTTGTTTGTGTGCATGTGTGTATTTACTTAAAAATCCCTTTCTTTTACAGAGGTGTTCTGGTATGTCATGTATTTCAGTCTGCCTTTGTTTTTCATTTCGGCTGTGCAGACATTACAAGAATCACTCAGAAAGACACTTTTTTCCCATGCTTAATCCTTTTTACATGCAACATTTCAGTAGTCTTACTGAACATTTTTGAGTGGTTCCTAAAACCAACTACTACAGAAGTGCAAATTCAGGAGCTGGCATGAGATTATTTTGGAGACTTGGCCAGGAAAGCGGGATTAGAGTTAATGCTGTAACAAACATGATTGGAAAATGAAAAAAAAAACCAAAAAACTAGAAGTTACAAAGCTTGACTGAGCTCTAACCCGCTTCAAACGCACAAAACCTTCTTGAACCTTCTTCTTGAACCTTCTTCTGAGCAGGTCCCGGGGGACTGGAGGCTTGCCAGT
>NW_010559264.1:8511-12673 GCF_000687285.1 Phaethon lepturus | reverse complement strand
GTCCCGCGGCGCCCGCCAGCCTCCGGCCCTGATCCGGTGCTGACCCCTGGTGGCAAGCGGCCTGCAGGGCGACAGAGGTGGCGACCGGTCCCTCCTGCCCCCGGGGTGGTCCCTGCCCGGCTGCCTGGCGCGGGCTGGAGGCAGCTCCGACGGAGGAGGCAAGGGCGCTGGTGTGCGGGGAGGGCTGCAGCTCCGGCCCTGGTTTCTGGGCCAGGTTCTAACTTTTTTACGTCTGCATGCATAGAGTAAGCTGAGCCCTATGACTTTTATTCCTGCAGTTGTATGATCTCGTCAGCTGGACCTCTGCCACTTCTAAAAGAACAGTGTTCAAAACCCAGTGTAAACCTACCAACCATGACTTCTTTCTCTCTCGCATAGGTTAGTGAATTGTTAGTAAATGCTGGGGCACTACTACTGCGCAGAGTAAATATCCTGTTCATCGTGGGTGAATAAACACCAAAGTTTATTTACTTTCCTGGGGTGTTACCTGCTTGTTCTAACTGCTGCTTTGAGAGCTTGGTTCAGTTAAGTTCTTAATGTTGCGATTCACCACTAAGCTGGCTTGCATCATAAGCCCCCAGCATTTGGGGGCAGGGGAAGTATCGCTGTCAGACTGGCTACAGCCATTCTGTTGTGAGGGAGAGGACAGGGACAGGGGAAGAAACAAATTTCGAGAAAAACAGAGGTATCAAATGGAAAAAACCGCACCAATTAAACTAGAAATCAAACTGGAAGTAATACAGTATCAGTACAGATTGAAAATGCTAGCACATTTTGTTACGTAGAATTTCAAGGCCTTTCTGAATAGATTGGTAAAGGCAGAATAAACATCACATTGTTATTTGGGAGATAATAAGCAAGTTGTCATGTCTAAAATATCACAAAGAACACTTCTTATTGTCTTCATGCTTTGAAATGCTCCACTCTAAGTCACAGGTGCTCCCATTAAAAAAAAAGCTTAGAGAGTCTAGCAATCATGAGAATGCGGCTTGCATGGGAAGCTTCAATTAAATGCGAGCATTTATATTTATACAGGTAATTTGTTTTCTCACCAGCCATGACATGCTGAGTGGGAAGGCTGAAAAAATTCTCACCATTGCAGGAAATAATCACTGTAGTTAAGTTTTAAATCTCATAGCAAAAGAAATAGCAGTTTCTCAGGGAGCGAGTCACCTGCAAAGTCTGATGACAGACAAACAGAATAGCAGCATGAAATTGAAATGAAAGATTTAGCACAAAGCAGCAGAGGTCTAGGCAGCCACTGCAAAGACACTCAGGATATGCCCCAATCAACGTGGGATCTGCAGTAACGTTGAACTCTGTGTGAAGCAGTAATGGCTATTGTTAGAAATGGACCTCACACGGTATCCTGGGTCTGACCACATTCCCAAGGTTAAGAGGGATTCAGATCCAAAAGGTATTGATTCACTGTAGTTAAGTTTTAAATCTCATAGCAAAAGAAATAGCAGTTTCTCAGGGAGCGAGTCACCTGCAAAGTCTGATGACAGACAAACAGAATAGCAGCATGAAACTGAAATGAAAGGGTATTGATTGAGCAGTAATAGTAATAATAAACTATTACTTATAGTAAAGATAGAATCTGGCTCTGAAACTAAATAGATTAGTAATGTATTCCTGTGTAATCTTGAATGTATAAGTGCTGGATGAAATCAGGGCCTCCTTTTGGGCAATGAAAATGTGACAATTTTTTCACTGAACAAAAACCAGAAGGGACCAGTATGACAGTTCACCACTCTCTGGTTACTGCCCTGATTTTTCTGTAGTTGTCTTTTTGTTTTAATGTTTTACTTGGGAGATAAAAAGGACATCTTGGAATGAAGGCTTATTACAGGGAAGAAAGTGAAAAGAAGATGAAAGGAAAGACAGAGGGGAGTGAGCAGGGCTGGGGGAGAACTCTCCCAAGACTGTGGAAGGTTTGGGAAGAAACAACCCATTAGTCCAGTCACCTTAACAGCTCCACAGTTCATGGAGTTGGTGATGCTCTGGGGAATGTGCTGCAGCAGAATCAGCGCTTGTCCCAAACATTTATGTGTTTATAGTAGTCTTGTGACCCCTAGGAGAAGTAGGAAATATACCTGTTAATAAAAAGCACTTTTGCAGATGACAGCAGCATTGATCTGAGAAGACAATAGGTTCGTTTCAATGGCTGCTGTCAGTGTGTTAGTCCTGTACGGGGACACGTAGTCATGAGGTGCTGAGGAGCCTGTCTGATATACAGCTGCTCTAACAGACTATATTAATGCTGGGAGTGTGTGTCTTCAAAAGAAAACACATTACAGTGTTATTTAGCTGGCATAATCCAAGCCCTGCTCAGTGCTTGCAGCAGAACTGTGAGTGCTGAAATAGCCCGTTTCCATAAAGCACTTATCAACACTTGCCTAGGGAGAGTTTGGCTTTAAACCCTCTGCTCTGGCTTTTTGTTTATTCATTTTTAACCACACACAGAGCCAAGTCTCCACTGCAACTGACACAGTTTCACTTTGCAAATCAATGAGACAGTGCTACAAGGGCAGAAAAGTCTTGCCTGTGAGAGCTGCTGAACTGACATCCTTGACTGACGGCTACCTTCATGGAACTAATCTGTGCCAAATGTCTAAATTCCCCTGTGACTTTCACCATCCACCCAGGCTCTTCCCTAGTGGGACTTTCTGGGGTCGTCCGGGCTCCAAGCAGCAGTAAGTTGTGGAAACCTGTCCTCTCCCAAGTGCAATCACCACTTTCCAGCCCCAGCTTTCCCCTAGGAGACTCTGCTCTGTTTGGTGCTAAGTGCTTCCAAGGCAGGGAAAATGAGAGCTCCTGCTCTGTCCTCAGGAATGGAGGGGACAGAGAGGTTGACATCAATGGGACAAAGATGAGGGCTTTGTCTTTAAGTGGGCTGAGTCATGGTATTACTGGAAGGAGTGAACTTGGCATCCCTGCTTGATAATAGGCTGTGGAAGTCTAATGGAAGAAAAAATAGTCAAGTCTATTAAGATGTGGTCAGAGTGTAAGTCAATTAATGAAAATTACAGCCACACAGGTTATTAAATTAACATGAGATTGTCAATAAGAAATATAGATTGCTTTTGAATAATTTTAAATTATTTAAAGCACAGTAAAAGTGAAGACTGCATAATGCAAAACTTAGTTTTGATTTTATCACTGAGCTGTTTTTTGTATTTTTTTTGTTTTAACTTTATGATCATTAAAGGAACAGGAGCTTTAAAGAGCAAGACATTCTTATTTAGGAATGCCAAAAGCTGCGAAAGCTGTTAGGCAAAAGCTCAGAGTGGCTGGAGATGAGCTGTGATTCTGCAGTGTGACCCATGGCAGAGCTGAAATCAGGTAAAGCCAAGTATGTCTAAATGCAGTCTTTGCATGCAAAATTATAGATCAAATTTTCTAGCCACCGATTGTGTCCATGTCACCCAGTCAGGTGGTCAGGACTAGATGGCCTGGATTGCTCCAGTTTCTTTGGCCATTAATGACAATACTTCTCACGAGCAAGCTGGACCTGCTGTGCCTGATTTGCCTATGACTCTCACTTGAACTGTGGCCTCCAGGTAAGAATTTAGCATTTTGAACTTCCCTGGACTCCTGGAAATGCCTGTATATAGACAAAGAGAACAGGAGTGAACTACCTCCCCGGCTGCAATTCCCAGACAAATTCTGTGAACAGAGCTCAGCCCTGACTCAGGGTATTCCTCAGGGCTGGAAGAACAAATCTAAATGTACTTACAGAATGCGTTGGCACTCTTGAAAAACTGGTTCCACCTGCGGGTGCTGGGCCTAAAACAGCCTCCAGACAATGTCCTCCCTGGCTGGAAGTCAGAGACCTTAAGGGAGCAGAGAGGGGAAATATTGCAGACTTACGAAGAGAGATTCATGTTCCTCCCGGGGACTTGGGGACTAGTTGATCTCCACAGAAGGATGGTATGTTCAGCATGACTGAAAGTATTAGCTGTCTCAGCCCTGAAACCTCAGAACATTGTGTACACTGCTTAAATCCAGTTTAGTCATTGCTGAAGGGAGGCAAGGCTGTCATGTTGGAAAACACCCCTGACACACACCTGTGCTTTGTCAAACAAGAAATGCAGAAAGGATTTTCTTTAACTACCTATTTCCTTTTCCTTTCTTATTCTCTTTCTTCCCCCCACCCCCC
>NW_010559264.1:0-8480 GCF_000687285.1 Phaethon lepturus | reverse complement strand
TTTTTTTTCCCCCCCCCCCCCCCCCCCCCCAAGCTGATCTTTTCATGCCAACTTGATTTCTTTCTCGCTGTTCTGGGATGAATCACACAGTCCTACATGTCTATCTGTACACCACATGGGACTGTGGAAAGCAGACCTGACTAATGTCCCCTACAAGGAGAAAATGATAATTGATGCTTTTTAATTACCAGTTTCCTGCACTATGGTCTAGTTTTTCAGCTTAGAATCATTAACAGTATAATAAAGACTTAAGTAAATTGCTGCCTTTTCCTCTTTTGTAGCGTATATAGGTCAAATTTTCATGTTTAACCGTTATCTCTGACACACTAATTAGTGCACTGACTAGCTGACAAAGGTCACATCTGTGTTTTCTTCATTGCATACAAACATGGATAGGGCTGTGTGCTCACACCAACTGATTCTCCTAATTGCTGTGTCTTCTAGAGTCATTTCCACCAGGGCAAAACCACTAGTTTGACTTGGTAACTGCTTTACATCTACTTTGTAGTTTTGTCAGTGAAAGACAACGTTGAGGGAAAAGGAGGGTCAGCAGTCACCACATCCACAGCACATGTTGCCTGTTCTGCACTTCATAAGTCATAGCAATCATGCTTCATGCATGCTTGACTTTTCAAGCTCTGTGCAGTTGCAGTCAAAAGGATGAAGTTGTTGCCTTTCCATGAGGCAATGAATGGAGCTTTTATTCTCTGTCTTTGACCAAAGCACTTAGATGGTTTTAGGCCCAATGGATTGTTTCTAATAGCAGGCAAAATTGATCACTCAGGTACTTTGATGCAGTCCTTTTATTTACAAAGAAAATACAAAATTCTGTTTCCTTGAATAGAGGAGGAATCAGACAATAGGAGACAGTTTCTCTGCATGCAATTTCAATCCTTTCAGCCAGCACTTTATCCAGAAGCACTCCGCCAGCTTTTTTTCTCAAGGTTGTTCTTGTAGAGTTTATCGGGTTCTGCCTGGTTTTGAGAGAAGGCTGCTCCAAGCACTGCCCTCCTCCCTGTATATTCAAAGCCCAACATTTCAGTTGGGAGGAACCTTGGCTGCATTAGCTTCTCCTCCAAGTTTGCCCTTTTGCCTTCTTTCTTAGGGTGGCTGTTCCTGTGTCAGCTGCCTGCTTCTGTACAAGAACTTGTTTGTTTTTTATACAAAAGAATATCCAGCAAGGCAACATTAAACCTGTTGGGGTCATAAGCTTTTGCCTGAACCCTGTGTCTAGATGGCATTAGGGTTAGATACTCAGCACGTGTCTTTGTGCTGATGAAGTGTAAGACCTTTGCACACTTAATGTCAGTGGGGAGGAATAGGAATTGTTCCTGTTCAATGAGATTCTCACTGCCCAAGTGAAGTTATTACTACATGTTCACCTTGCCACTAGAGAGAAATGTTGTCTTGGCCAATAAGCAGCATGCATTGCTAACACTGGGTTGGATTTCTCTGCGTTCCTTGCCCTGCTCATATTTAACCTTGGATTTATTTGTAGGGAACTGCACAGGAAGTCCTATTTAAGAAAGGAAGAAACAGAAAGAACGCCTGGACATTGTGTGTTTTCTTGCAATATTGTCCTGGACAGTTTCCAATCTGGTAATGAATGAACACCAACATCTAAACCATGCCCAGGGGAGGTTCGAGATCCATCTGAGTTCAGTAAGAGGTTTCTAAATAGCTGTAACAAGCCCGTACTTCAAAAGAAATACATTTTGCTATTTTTAAAACATGAGTTTTGGAAGGCTTTGAATATCAAGATTAGTTCTCTGTCTAAACGCAGTAGAAGGCAGCACTGACTGGTGCATCTCACTTAATCTGGAAGGTTTTACTATTGCCTGGAATCTGGATGTGATGTTCTAAAACCTTAAGGTATGACTGTGTTTAGTTTACTTTTTTCCCCAGAGCAGACTGTGCACATACTTATCAGATTCCATAGTGTATCTCACTGGATTTAAGTGAAAAATATATTACATTATCTATCAGCACTTGAAATTTTGACTCAGGGATTCTGGTTGGATAGATTACTGAGCAATGTTTAATTAAAAGATTTAATGATACTCTGAACAAGACATGACTCACTCTTGAACAACAGGGAACAGCACCTATATGTGAAAAACCCCCAAGGTCACATGGAGCCAGATGTTGCTCTGCAGCGTGTGATGCTATTTGCAGTAGGTAGCAATAGAAGATGGCTGTGGAAGCTGAGCAGAAGGGTCATGGCAGCTGGGCAGGTTTTGAGACTGGATTATGCACCAGGTCACTGAAATTACAAAGTGAAGCTGAGCTGAGTATTCTCAGTGCCTTGCGTTAGACAGCTACCTTGGATGTCTGAGCTAAGAGGCTACTCTTGCTCTCTAGTAGACTCACTGAAAGTCCTGCTCTGAACTGCCCTTTGGAGGTGCCTGTTCCTTTTCATTGCCTATAATACATAGTCTAAGGAGCACAGATTCCTTAGCACAGCCACCTGAGTGATTAGCACAGTGAGATGTCTCTGTGCTGAGGTCTTCATCCTAAAGTGCTGTACAGTTAATATTATTGGAGAGAAGGAGAATGTGAACTCCAGAACAAAAATCCAATTCTGGAAGCACTGAGAACATTTGGCTTTGGAGGCTGGATACAAATCTGTTAGAGAAATGGGCCAGGATGGAGCTGTCACTGGTGTTTGGTTAGCTGTAGGGAGAGAAGGGAGGGTTTGAATCTTGGCTGCAATTATTTTGTGTGAATGGACAAATACTGAATGCCCTGTCAGAGGCAGTTCTTTACACGGGAAAATATCAGTCCTGTGTTTGCTTTCAAAGCTCTGCTCTTGTTTGTTCCGGGATGTAACTGCACCTTCATGTTCTCATTGTTTAAGCCCAGTCTCCTCAGCAAAGCTCAGTGTCTGACGTGCCTCATTTAAAAGAAGACCTTGCCTCTGCTTTATTCGAAAATGCTGGACTGACTGGCATAGACATTTGTATTTGTTCTATGATGTGGGCCACCTTGATGCTACTTCTCAGTTAAAGGTTACTAATTACTGTTGCAGAGATTGCAGTTCCTGATACCTTGGCAAAGTTCATATAAGTAAAGGTTTTAGCAACATTCAGGTTTGAAGTTACACTGTCTAGATCTGCACAACAGCCTAAATAATACCAGCTTTATGAAAACAATGCATGCTGTTTACACCTTCAGAACATAGGAAAAGCCCTGCCCAGGGCTCCATCTATGCCAGTTCTCCATCTCAGTTGAAGAAACCAAAGTCTCTTCAGGGTTTTATCCCTCTTTGCTAACGAAGAATTCACTTCATGCTGCCATTTCTGATTCTGTTTTACCAGGTATACATTCAGCTCTGGATCAGATGTTAATGCTCTCAGAAGAAAGACATCTGAGCAAGATGTTGCTATTTTTATGATAGTATTGATGTTTTGACCTCACGCCAGCACGATCCAGGAACAATTGCCATTAAGTCTATTGATGTGAGTCTTTCCTCGATGGGGACACTCATGAAACCTTACCTGAATTATCTTTTAAAATAGATTAGTTAAATTCTATTAAACCCTATGCAGATATTCATATTCAGAATTAAGTAGCATTAATCTGATTTAGTATACTTCACTCTGAAACTGAAGCAAGCTAAATCAAATGAAGACCACTTTAGTTCTGATTAACAGCGCTCATGCAGGACTCCAGTGTAACTTCACGAACCACTTTCAAGTCACACTTGTCATTAATTCGGATTAATTTTTCTGACTTTCCCTGTGAAGACAAGGGACAATAAAATCATCATAGATGACCTGACCATATGTTCTGCTCCCTGCCCAAACATTATGGACCCAGCTCCTCCTGAATATTGGACAGTTGGTTTGCAGCTCTGGATCTGAAGGTTGCTGTTCATTTCTAGTCTGTAGTCAATGCTCTTTTCCCTTTACTAACCATTTAAATTAAGGACATCAGTGTTAGCATCTGTCCAGGCAAGAGCAGAAGGGTACTGCTGGCTGGTGTTAACATTCTGTGGTAGAGCTGTGCATGTGGAAAAGCTGTAGTGTTTGTGCCTGGTTTAAATATGTACCTTCAGCTGTTCTGTATCAGGAGTACTAAATTTACTTGTAGATTTAAAACAGGTGAATAATTTGGCAGCTAAAAGGTCAGGACACATGCTGTTTATTTTGTGCTTTGCTTTTCCTGATTATTAGAAAATTGTCTGTAGCATCAGATAATATTGTCAAGGCCTTCTGCTGTAATGCCTGCAAAATGTAGAACTGTGCCACTGTATGCCCCATATGTTCCCCCAGCTTTGTATTTTGTCACAGCTGCACTCTGAAGTACTCCAGCGCTCAGCCAGCATATATTCTAACTCACAAAGGTCTCTGTGGAGGGAGGGGTATTGACTTCTCCATCATGTGCAGATCAAATTTCAGGCTTTTAGAGTTTTGTGCATTTGCCAGGTACACTAAATACAGATACCAGCTCTTGTAACCTTCATGTGACTTTGGCAGCACGCACGTGGCTATCCTGCATGGCACATGGACTCACCTCCTCCCCAGAGACGGATGGCACCACTGCTATAGGTATGCACCAGCCATTTTCCCTATCTGGATTCAGTGTCAGGGGGAGATCCGCCTGTGTGAGAAGCATCAAGAAGGTTTTGCAGGCCTGAGAGAAACCAGTGCAAATTCACAGCATTCAAACTGACCTAGGCTGCATTGTAAAGCACCTTCCCTGCAAAGAGGTCTGCCTGTGAGTGTCACCTTGCCTGCACGGTTCTGTCTCTGCACGTCCTGCTGATCTTGTTCTAGCCTGTTCTGTGAATTCACTTGACCTCCTGGGAGCCACAAGAGAGGCCAGTACTGTTGCCCTTATACCAGTACATCAGCCCAGTTGCAGGGAGATTGGTGGAAGTTAGAACCTCCTCTGGCTCTGGGAATGTGTCTTCTCTGAGCGTGTGCAAGGACCTGATGTGAGGAGTAGTACAGAGCTGTTTCTCCACAGATGCTTGGCAATCTAGAAACCTTAAAAAAATTAAAAAAATAAAAAAAAAGAGAGAGGGGATGAGGAAGATCACAAGGACAAATGAGGAGGAGAGGTCTATCCTCAGCTTTAAAAATGATGCAGCAATACAAAAAAACCCCACAGAATAATGTGCTTTAGCAGAGGAAGCAACAAGAGCCCAGAGCTTCTGCAGGTCCCAGGGGCATTTTAGAAGCAGAGTGGGGCTAGGCTCGGAGAGCTGCCTGGGGAGGCTCTCCGGGGAGGGTATGACCTGGCTGTGCTCCTTTGTGCCAGTGAGAAGACAGGTAGCAGCACTGCGGTTCAAGGGCTGGCATCAGTGGGTGTGGAGAAGTGATGGGTGGGAGGCCAAGATGGACAGATTTGCCACTTATAGAATTCAGGTCCAAAGACAACAGTGAAGCCATTGGGCAGGGAAAGAATTGGGAGGTGCTGAGGACACTAT
Source organism: Phaethon lepturus (assembly GCF_000687285.1). Classification (NCBI taxonomy): domain Eukaryota; kingdom Metazoa; phylum Chordata; class Aves; order Phaethontiformes; family Phaethontidae; genus Phaethon; species Phaethon lepturus. The sequence goes on along the minus strand of NW_010559264.1, from coordinate 3,046 downwards.
CGTCTCAGTGTTTGGCAAGCAGAAGATAGGCACACAAGCATTGCACAAGGAGTGTGGCATTCGGGAAGCTTGTCCTTTCCTCCGTACCCATAGTCAGAACCAGCCGAAGCCTACTGGGAAGCCTTGGCCTTTTGAGTGCTTGTTGGGTTGCTGTACACATTGAGTGGGCTGGGGGGCTTGTTTGTTTTTCCTGTGCTAAGGCTCTTTCCATTGCCTTTAATATTGTACAGATAACAAAAAAGTAACAGTAAAGCTGTTCTGACACATACGCACAAAGCCACGTATGCCAAGATTCACACATTCGGGCACAGCTGCTGCCTCATTCGTTTTAAAGCTTCTCGGCATAAAATTGCGAGCAGGCCTGTCCTGCAATTCTCGGGTCTTCCCCAGGAGATCTGATGGCAATGAGAGGTTTGTGAAAACCACATGGAAACCCAAATCTCATGTAATGTTCTTTTCTCACAAAAGTGCAAGCTTTAAACTCTCCTGAGCTGTGAAATTCTCATGGGGGCATTACAGAGAAATGAACTGAGCCTCACAGTAGCTCTGGGAGAGAAAAATTACTTCTTATTTTACAGCCTGCTCAAGCATCGCTTTTAAAAGGCCTTTAAATGTCTCCCTTACATATTCCAAAAGATTAAAGTAATTTTTTTTCAAAAGCAGCTCCTGACTATAGATAGCTATTTCTAGAACCTGCAGGCCTGTTGTTTCTCAGAATGACTGCATATTTATACATAGGATACTGAAATATTTAAAATAAATAAGCAGTACTTTATTCTCTTGTCTCGTTGTAGGATGGGTGGAAGATAAATTATCCAACAAAACGATTTACTCTTACAGCACTGAACTATTAAAAAATTCTTCCTTTTTCCCTCTTGCATCTAACTGGGACTTGCCTTTAGAAGAGGGTTCCCAGGAGGCCGTATACACCATGAAGCTCAGAGGCAGGTAACCTGGTCAGACACAGCTTGTGCCTAGTTTTTCCTTATGGTTGGCTCCAGCCTTTGCTCAGCACATATCCAATCTATAGAAGAAGCCTCTGCTGAGCTTCTAACTTTAGGTGCAAAAATATTTCTCTTGAGGTCAAGTCTTCTAGGCCACATGTTGCATTTGTGCCTAGTTTTTCCTTATGGTTGGCTCCAGCCTTTGCTCAGCACATATCCAATCTATAGAAGAAGCCTCTGCTGAGCTTCTAACTTTAGGTGCAAAAATATTTCTCTTGAGGTCAAGTCTTCTAGGCCACCTAGAAGAGGTGCATAGGTTAGGTGCAAAACAAGGGCAGAAAAAGCTTCAGAAATTCTAGTGAATTGTTTATAGTTTAACACAGCTAAAACCAATCCATCAGTCACAGTTTCAGCCATAGTCTCTGTTCCTGGGGGGCAAAACCTGTTGTTAAGAAAACAACCATTATCTTATCTGCAGACTCTGGAAACACATCAGCTTTGTATTTGTATAATGATTCAAAGGTCTGGCTATATACAATGACAGCTATGCAAAGAAACCTATCCTAGATGATTGAATATGCTTATACGTATATTTAAAATATAACATTGTCTTTTAAAGTAAAAAAAGACTGCAGAATAAATAAAGGTGATGCAGTGATGCTCACACAAGGCACTCTTTTATTGGGTTCCTTCAACTCAGGGAGACTTGAGACTACAGGGTTTTACTGATCGGACATCCAACAGCTTGAAGGATGAAGCTGAAGCCTTTCCTCCCAGATGCTGACCACTCTCGGTCATCTCTGGTTTTACAGTTACATGCAGGAATCCTGGTTTTAAAAACAGCTACTAGGAGCCTTGAAGAACCCAAAAATGCCTGGTGATAATTCATTTCCACAAGCAGTGAATTGTCCCTGCAATGTAAAGAGAAAAGCAGGTGAGTGCTACCTGCATCTGCTTTTGATTAGACTGCAAAACCTACCACCTACCATACATATATAATGCCTAGTCTAACAGGACCCCAAACCATGTTAGAGTTATAGCTGTAGATAATAGTAAACTATTTGAAAATTAATATTGTATATTTAATTCTTCACATTAGCTAGTTTGGAGCAATTTGAATTCTGCTCGCATATCATACTAATGTTGGCTAGTAAATAAATTAATTTTTGCCTCATCACCTCATAAAGTATCATAAATTTGAGCAGTGATATGAAATAAAGAGAGTCTGGAAGATCTCAGAGGATTAGTCATGTTTTAATTCGAACTGAAATTGTTAAAGAGAAGCAAAGAGGATTGACACAGCCAAATTAATCCATAGGGTAGCTAAAGAAACCTGGGTAGCTAAGGCTGACATCAACCTGACCCAGCGTAGATGTTGTAATCTCATTGTTAGCTGCCTTCAGAAGCAAAAGCAATTAAGGGTAAAAGCAGTGGTAAAGCTGTAATTTATTGCGTAAGACCATTATTGGGAAAAAAATTGGGAAAAAAATTGGGAAATAAAAACCTTTTGACAGAGAGAATTAATTTTTTTTCTGTCTGCTTCAAATTGGGAAGTATGAAGAGTAAATAAAATGACCTCTGACACAGTACGTTTCCTAGGATAACTGCCGAGCTGTTTGGGCAATGGATCATTTTTGGCCATTTGTATAATGTCTGGATACCAAACTGCTTTATTTTGAATGCTTGCATATACATTTCCTGCAGGCAGCAGCTCCTTCCACGAAACGATTTAGTCAAGAGATGACAGCAGTAAATATTTACCTGCAAAACCAATGCAGAGAGTTTACCAGAAAAACCCCAGCCAACCAGTGTGTTCCTGCAACTGGCTTCTTACAAATGTGCTCAAGGCGGAAAGGAGGAGTTTCAACGTTTAACACCAACACCGGCAGCAGAGCGCAGCCCGCGCCGCCAACGGCCTCACCGACCCACACTCGGTTCTACCGGGCACCCGTTATTCATGGGCGTTTTCCGAGTGACTGGGCGAGGATATAATTTCACATTCCCGGTACCGGCCATTTACTATTTCCCCCAGCGGCTCCTCGTTTTGGGGGGCGTTTCCTTGCGTCACCTCTTACCGGCTGCCTGAAACTTTGGCAGCGGGC
>NW_010559263.1:0-17385 GCF_000687285.1 Phaethon lepturus | reverse complement strand
TGGACTAGATGACCTTAAAGGTCCCTTCCAATCTAATGATTCCATGATTCTATGATTCTATGAACCCTGACCTCAGATGATCTGTAAACCTTCCTGGCTCCTGAGCACAGGTGAATTCAGCTCAGATGAGGGTGTTTCATCCCTAAAGAAGTTTCTACCACAGCCTGGTGGAACAGAGGGTTGATCTGGTGGACCCAAACCCTCTGAGCAGCTCTGCACCACAGGGAGATTCACACGGTGCCAACGGGGAGACCCAGGGCTGATCTCAGAGCCACCGTGCACCTCTCCTGAACCCTCCTGAGGCTGGGTATGAAAAGCAGCTCAGGTCCACAAGCTTCAGAACCTCTCACCCACCAAGTATTCAGTGTTCAGATAATTTTCCTTCTTGCATTTTAGGTGACAAGTTTCAAGTCTGGATCTCAAGCACAGTATTTCTTTCTCACTTTGTTTACTCTTTCCTCATTTCTGGTTTTCATTTGTTCACACTGGTTGGTTATTGCCATTTTAGAATCTATTTACACACAGGGAAGTCAGCAGGATTTTTTGGGGACTTGGTCTGAGTGTAGCTGCCTTGGAGACTTTTATTTGATGACAGCAGTGGAAATTGAGGCACCCATCAATTCTGAGCCCTCTGCAACTATTATCTCTTGTGCAGGCTTTGATCACAGTAGACTCGTCCCATCCATCTTCCATTTGCTGGGTCCAACATGTCACCACTAAGGTGAGCTCATCTCCAAGCAACAACCAGCCAAGCCCAGAGGGATTTAAAATTTAAAAGCAGATGAGATGGCACTTGTGGATGAGATAAGGGTGAGCAGTGATCAGAGTTACCCTTTGGTTATGTTTATGTACCCATGAATAGATGAATTGACTCTCCCCAGGGTGCTCCCCCCAAGAGTGCTGACTGCTGTATAATACACCACACAGCCCTGAACGGAGGTGGGCTGTTCTGAGATAGCCCTCAGCTGGCTGGCCCCAGATACAGGACTACAGCTAGTGATTTCCAGCGACCAATGGATTAAGTCAGTTAAGTGTGTCTCTAAGTGGGCAATAATCCCCCCACGACATGGGAGTGGGTGAGGATACATGGAAAGCATCCTAAAGGGATGCAGTGTAGCAGGATCACTCCCTCCCATATAAAATTTTAGAACAAGAAAGATGAGTGCAGGAATTATAGCCATGTCAGGGTGAACAAGAAAGTGTCCAGTGTAGGGCCATTAATTGGGATTGGTAGTTGCAATAAAGAATTGCTTTTCTTGGCTTCTCAGGTGAGTTTTACTAACAGGCAGGCAATAACCAGATCAGATGAGGCACTCTTCTCCGGGAGAGAGATGAGCAGTTGATAAAGCCCATTCTACAGAGGCATACTCTTAGGCTGAGGGTCTCCTGCACAAGGCTGAGCTGGTTGAGATAGCATCACATTGGTGCTCCTGGCCCACCAGACCTCCTGGGCTTGTAACAGCAACAATAGCTGAGGGGATAACTTCAGGCAAGGGGAGCAAAGCCCAAGTTCTCCCATGAACTGTCTCTCTAACAAATCACTCACTGAGTTGGTGTCTAAGATTAGCTCCTTCTGGCAGCTCCAGCAGATGCAGCTGCTGGGTAAATTTAGATCCTTAGTGAATGGGTTATTTTCCCTCCTGGACTATCCGAGTCAGGAGGGCAGTGCAAAGTCACTTGGCTTTGCCATGTGAGTCACCCACTTCAACACTGGGAGGTGGGTGACTCTGTCCTCCCAGGCAGCCAGGGACCTGAGCTGAGCCACCCACAGAGACAGAGCCCTTCGTCTTGGCAGCTCAGGGTGGCTTCAGCTGTGTGAGGACATCCGTATGGAGGAGAAGAGCTGATTTTTACCCTGGAAGGAAGCACATCATATTTTGGTGGTAAAGAGTAAATCTGAAATAATGGAGATGCCAAGAAACATCTACCAAAGATCCAGCAGCAGACCTGTGTTAAAAAGGGATGTGCCTGGCAGCTGAAAGGCTTTTGGGGACCTAACTAGAGATGCCACCAAAGCACAATACCTGCCCTTACTTCCAATATTTTTGGTAGGCTCCCAGAAATAAAACCAACATGGCTTCTAACTCAAAAAACTACGTGGATGACAGTTTGATGGCAGTACGCTGGTGATATTTCACCAGTGTGAAGGTAGAGTCAAAATGAAGGCGAATATGAATCAAGCTGCAGCCAAACCTCCAATGTAGTGATGCCACTAAGGTGGGTTTCTGCTAAACTCAGCAATGTCTTGTGTCACTATTAGGGGTGGGAGGTGACGACCTGCCAGCACATCCTTGTGTCTCTCAGCTCTGATGACAGGGCATTGCCCAGGGTGTCACCTGCATTACAGCAGCATAACAGTGATGAGCAGTAGATGCCATAGATGTCCAACATTTATTTACTACATAAATAAATGACATTTATCAGGGAATTCACAAATTACTTTACTTTGGCAAAGCTGAAAGCTGGCTAGGAACCAATCCTGTTTCATCCACAGGGAAGCCAGAATGCACCAGCACCAAGCGTCTCAACCCAGATTGCAAAGTGGTCCGGATTCTGCCCTCACCAAACATTGACATAACTCAGACATAAGGCCACTGAAAGTTAGTCTAAAGTGCAAGAGAGCCAGAGCTATTTTTCAGTTATTAACCCACCTTTTCCCCAAGGCACCATGTTTCACACGTGTATTCAAGGCACTCCCTATGCAGTGTCCCAAAATCTACTTCTCCAAGGACACTATCATGGGCTTTCCCTTCACCACCCAGCCCCAAGTCACTGCCCTTCATTCAGGGTCCTTCTCCTTTGGCTGTGTATATGTGTGTGTGCTCATTCAGCCATGCAGTCATGCCCTTCGGCTGTGTGCACCAAAGTCAGTTGAGTGAAGGGATGGGTGGCTGGAGATGAACAAGAGTTGGCTACAGCATCTTCTGTTCCTCAGCCATGGGCAGGAATGTGAGCTTAAATCTTTGTCCATGGTGTGCAAAAAACATAAGTGTGATTTTGTTTGAGTCCCAGGACACATATCACAGCAGGATGGTTGTGGTGGCCACATCAGTCTCAGACCCAGCAGTGGAGGGCCCTTTGGGTCTAGTTGAGGCCTGGGAACCCAGCAGTTGTGAGCCATGTGTTGTGTTTCTTTGGCATGCCCACTCCCCAGGTGACTTGTATATGATGCGTGATGGCTGTGAAGCAGGTATGGCTCCCACACTCATTAACTATGCTTGATGTTGGCACGAAATCATTTTTTCAAGGCATTTAGCACTGAAGGGACCTGTTTTGCAGAAAGTTTAAGATCGTAACAGCTATCACTCAACACTGCTGACAGTGGTGCGGAGATAATTACTCTTCAATGTGCCATTCTTTGTTCTCCTTCCCTTTGCTATAAAGACTGTCCTGTTTATTTATTAGCCTCTTGGTAGGTATAGATCTTGCTGAGGCATTACAGTCCTTACTGCACAACCATAGATGCCAAACACTTGACAGTAGATGCTGATAATTTCTTGTAGTGAAAGAAACATGGGATGCTTGGGCTGGAAACGACCTGGAGATGGTCTGCTTGGAGCAGGCTCAGCACCAGCTAATCCCTTTCTCATAGCTGTATGACTGGCCCACCCTATAACCTTCAGCTGTGGGACTTGGAGAGTCTCCTCTGGGAGACATGGGCTGTAGATCCTGCGGGAAAGTTGAGTGCTGGTGGACCAAGTGTTATGGGAAGCAGGGGGTGAAATCTCTAGGCCTGCACAATGTCCAAGGGTCAGAAAAATGATAGGGATGGCTCTTTCTGGCACTAAAGAAATGTCCTAGGAGCCTACCTCAACAGTTTGCCACGCATGGGGAGCCTGTGAAACGCCCGCTGTGTCTCATAGAAAATCTTTCCTGCAGCAAGAGGGTGACCTGCACCTTCTAGGTGACTTCTACATAGGTGAGCTACAGCAGTACGATTGTCAGGAGTGCTTGGAGAGCCCCTGCCAGTGGCTGTCCTGGCAGTGGTTGCCGGAGGGGAGACGAGGTTTTGGGACAAGCCTGCCGATGCCTCCCCCTACTCCACCTTTGCTTTGTCACACTTCTCCTCCTTGATGGCCAGGATGCGCTCACGCTCCTTGATCAGCTGCACTCCGCAGTATGTGATGAACCAGATGGACAAGGTGCTGACAGGGAAACCTAGAAGATGGAGGGAGACATGGTCATCTTGCTGTAGCTGCTTGCCTAATGGGTCCAGCTCTTCTCCAGTGCTGCTGCCTCTCAGGTGGATTTGGGAGGTCCCACAAGTTCATGATGGCCAACGTCATTTTCCGTTGCGGATCCAGCCCTACAGCTTCATTGAGAGAAGAGAGAAATTCCCAGGATCATAATTTAGATGAAGTGGTACCTGAGCCCACCAAGGCACCATGGACTGTGGCTGGTGTGGGAACATGCTGGAGTGGCTTTGAGCACTCGATTATCCCCAAAATTCCTTCTGCCCCCAAGCTCAGACTTGGTGGTTGACTTTATGCCCATTCAACCTGCCCATGTCCATTGTTGTTTAGCATTGCAACTTTCTGGAATCTTTGTGCCCCTCTGATGCTGAGCATCAATCCAGCCTTGTCCCGTACCTAGTGAGGACACAGTGTGCACCCAGGGAAACACATGTTTTTGTCACCTAGGTAAGTGACCGAGGGCTGGAAGATCTCCTTCCACTTAGGAAGGGTCTGACGACATTTGTAACCATGAGTCTGGTATCCACAGCAGAGGGGAGACACAGGCTTTGTACCTGCTAAAACAGGACCTCTGAAATGAATAATGCAACCAGCAAAAGCCAGCTAGCTCAGCGGGCAGGCACTTCTGGCACACCAAGCCCAGAGCGTCACATTATCCGTTTCCTACGCCAGCCCCATCCCAGCGAGGGCTGGAGGACGTGGGCTCCCGATGGCTATTTATACCCTGAGCGGCTCAAGAAGACTCCAAAATAGTGTCACCATCCACTGACTAGAAATGTACAGATAAGACTGCAGCACGAGGATTTGTACCTCTCACCTTCAGGCTGCCGCAGGATTAACTGCTAAAGCAAAAGGAGATGAGGTAGGACAAGTAAATCACTTTCTCCAGCAAGGGGACAGTTGCTCAGCCAGAGACTCTGCCCACCTTGGTGGGGTGTACGTGACCTTTGCGTTGCTGCAAGGAGTCTAACTCACAGCGTCAGGCTGTGCTAGGAGCTGTACAAGCATACCTGGAAGGCAGCTCGAGAGGGGTGGGAGCTAAAAAACCACTGCCTGCACCTTTTGCATAAGAATTAAGCACATTGGGAGCAGCCACATAACAAGGCAATGGCTGGGCCACTTCGGACCCAAGAGGACTCGGAAGTCCCAGTCCTCAGGTCCCCCACCAGTGTCTACCCATCAAGACAAGGGCCCCTCAATGGGGAAGGCTGGTAGCACCTTACCCGTCAGGAGGAGTCTCTTGGTCACCAGCAGTGCAAACTCCAGGCTGTTGAGGGCTAGGATGTTGTAGAGAACGATGGCCCAAAAATTCGCCGCCCCAAAAGCTGCCCTAATCCGCCGAGACATGGCCGCTGACATTTTGGCCTGTGGAGAGGAGAGGAGCAGAGAGTGAGGAAAAATGGGGCTGTCAGGAAAGGGCATGCACTGGTCCAACTCTGGGATCCCAGAGGGGTAGGCAAAACTTAGAGCAGCCTTTAGTGCCTCTGGGATGAAGAAACATAAGGACAAGGTAAAACTTCTCCTCTGCTGCTGGATTCACATGCATTTGGGACTCTGGACTGGTGTTTCAAGGTCCCATGGGTAGGGGCGAGTTGTCATACACTGTTTCATGCTAATTGTAATGCCTGGGTACTGCTTTCTTCATCCTCCTCAAGGCAGAAGAATGCTGTTATATGCCAGGATTATTATTAGCCCTATGTGCAAATCGCTCCCAGCTCCTGGTAGAAATTGTTTCGTAGGAATTAAAAAAAAAAAAAGACCCAAAAACTAGTGACAGCAGCAGAGTGAAATTGTCGCTGGCACATAATCCTCAGGAGCAGCAACTGCGAGTGGAGCAGGGAGATGGTTTGTAGTAATCTTCAAAGAGCACGATGAATCCCCAGGCCACTTAGTTACCATATGGAAATGTATCAACACTTCCCCGTGGACAGACCTCAGATTTTGTGTCCATCTGTGGTACTTTGATGCCTCGTTGGGGCTGCATCCTTGGTTCTCTTGGACCTCTGTTTTCCCTCCAAAAGCTCCACACCCAACCTAAATTTCCTGTGAAGCACCATAGGGGCAGGTGGGAATTTGCTCTGGGTGGGTGACATTGCATAAAATGAAGGGATACAGAGCACCAGACTGTGCTTCTCTTGCACAGCTGAGTAGCTGATCACAAGGATGCTAAAGGCCACAGGAGGGAGCTTCAGGTCTCCAGGCAGGAGGCTTAGACGTGGAGCTGCACGGCATCATCAGGGATGTTGCTATTCAGTCTCAGCTGAAAATGGACCTGGCTTGTATAAACAAGTTTGAGCTCTGTACAGTCATGGATGTTTTCCAGAAGCAGAGGTTGACCCCAGACCCATTCATCTTCCGCCATCCTCTTGCAGCCCAGCTCCTCACCTCCAGTTTGGCAAAAGGCTCCTGCTGGAAGAACTTCTGCACCCAGAGCTCAAAGTTGAGGCCAAAGCAGTTGAAGACAGACCAGATGTAAACGATCTCACAGGGCCCTAGCCACAGGGTGGTGACGGCAAAGGTGGCGATGGTGGCCACGAGCTCTTTCATGACGTTGTCGTGGTTCTCTCCAATGTGGTCATACACGTACCTAATGGCCAAGGAAAGTGGTCAGTGCTCCTCATAGTCAAGGAGACCCCCTTGGAGTCCTTTCTCCCACACTTGCCCACCACAAGCTCCTCAGATGCAGGGTAATCTAGAGCACCCCAGTGAGAAAGGAAGGATGTTTTGGCTGACATGTTCTAGCTATAAACTGATTTTCTCTACAGTCCAGCTGTTTACAACTTGTGCTCCTCACAAACCTATATCTCCTTAACAACAAAATGCCACCCTTTCTCCCTCTTGGAGGTAAAGTGTTGATAAAACATGGGGATCGGTAGAGCCGCAGGCTCTCTCAGACTTGCTGGTGCACAGGATTTCATCACAGAGCAGCCACCACCTTCCATACAGGTTTGCTGGTGGCTATTCATGGCTGAAGAGAAGCTGAAGGGCTGAGGGAGATGTAGATGGAGCTCAGGCCACCCTTGTTATCCAGGTTATGGATTTTTTTCCTATTCCACCTTTCCTCCTGGTGGAATATAAACCTGACTCTTCCTCCCTCGAGGGAACGCTAAACCCACCAGACTTAAAGGGATTTCTGGGACAGGACTCTCTTATTCCCAACTTGGAGGAGGCAGGGGGGGTTGGTGTTGCACTTTGTGGTGATTAATTTAATAGTCTTAGGGATAAACAGACCAAATATGATTCCATGCTGTAGTGGGAATCACCCAGAAGAGAGGACACCTCGGCTTTGGGGAGAACAGCATTATTTAATGCTTCATTGCTATGTGATGAAAGAGAAGACCCTGAGCCAGACTAGAGACAGTTGATGAGACACTTACTTGCATAGCCAGTCATTAATCCCTCTGTCAAAATGCCTAAAATCCAGATAATAAAAAGCATGTTAAAAGACACAGTGTAATGACACCCTTCCACGCAGCAGTCAGACAGAGAAGGCACCCAGTCTCCTGGCAGGGTACATCTTGAACCTTGTTCACAGCAGCTGTCCATGCTCCTTCCTTGAACAGGTCCCATTATCAATGTGGTTGTAACCTCTCTCCTTATCTATTGCTCCTGCCCAAGAATATTTCCCTGGGCTATGGCCAGGTCTAGACTATAGCTTCAGCACAGACTGGTCAACGCAGGTAGTCTCCAACTTACAGACCAGCTGTGCAGAAGCAGAGCCCAGACCTCCTCCCCGCCATGCACATTTTGTTCAGGTCAAACATGCCATCTCTCTTCGCTGATGCACATGGGGTACTCACGTTTCTGCGAAGACGTAGAGCATGGTGATGCATTTTGGGGGCTGGGGTGGGTCCAAGTGGTCCAGTCTGGCGATGGTGTTGATGACCCCAAACATGACAGCAGCTTTCACCCAGTCATACACCAAATTGGAGTAGGCCAAGCCAGCTGGAGCAAAAATGAGAGTCAAACAGGTGAAGAGAAGCACAGGATGTATCGCCTTCGGGACTTTGGGGGACATCATGTCCCTTGGAAACATGTAGTGTATTGCAACAAACATAACATCAAGAGGACAGTCTAATGTTCTCGTGGACCAGCAAAGCTTTTAAAGCTAAGTAGCTTTTTAAGAAGCTTGAACCAAAGGGTTCTTGGGGTATTTGAGAGAAAATTGTTTACTGGTCTCGGTAATCCAAGAAATTCATACAGATCTCATTTCTTCCAATACAAGATCTTTCCTCCCTTCTAAAGCTTGATAATGTGTGACAAACTTATCACAGTTCTTGACTCTGACCTCTGAGGTTTTACTGACAACCTTATTGAAATGCACCTCGTCCCAGCTCCTTGTGGCCATAGATGTAACACTGATGTTGTGACAGAGCCAGGGCCAGCACCTCTGTCTTGGAGTGGTGTCTGACACTGGAAACACCTCTTGCAGGAAAAAACACCAAAGATTTCAAATTCATATGCAAACAGAAGTAAAAATACCCCCGTCTTGGTGGGATTCAGCTCACAGATTAAGGGTCACACAGTGCCTCGATGTGAGCTATGCCTGAGCTCCCACTGTGGACAAGGCAGATCTGGTTGACACAGTCAGCAGAGCCTGCAGAGGAGCTCAGCTCCCTCAGGAGTAACACACATGCTTGGTCAGTCCACCCAGGTCTCTTAGGGCACCCTAAATCAATCCTAGTGCCATTCTAACTGCATTAGGCTTTTTACCTGGCCACCAGCTGCCACTCTGGAGAGAAACGGGGCTTCTCCAGCCCCTGTTTGCCCTGTGTCAGCCCCCTGTGTGTGTCAGATATCCTATGGCATCTCAAATGCTGCCATCAGACGTGTATTTGGCCAGCTGAATGCCAGCTCTGCTACCACTACTTATCCCAGGAATTTGGCTTCTGGAGGTCCCTAGTCCAGCCCTTCTCAGAGCACAATCCATGTCGAATAGAGATCAGGTTGCTCTGGACCTTGTCCATTTAAGCGTTGAATACCTCTATTTTTGGAGAACCTATAACCCTTCTGGGGACCTGTTTCAATGTTTGACCACTCTAAGAAAAAAAAAATCCTTACATGCAATCCGACTTTGCCTTCCTGCACCGTGTTTGCTGTGTCCTGCTTCTACCCTGCCAGCCTCCAGAGAGTTCACCTTCTCTACAACCCTCCTTTAGGCAGTTGAAGACAGCAGCGACAACTCCCCTGAGCTGCCCTCTGTACAACCTATGCCCTGTGGCCATTTCAGTGGCTCACAAACACCCATAACGGGTGGCCCCCCCGTGAAGGCATCTGAGATACCAATGTGCCTCTTGCAACAGCACGGGGTTGATTTTTGGAGGTTCTTGGCTCCCTTCCAGTCCAGACAAAGGCAATGGGAATAGCTTGGTATTGAGCTGCTTAACCCCCCGAGCCAAACAGTTCACTCCAGGACCCTGTGAGGGTCAAGCCAACACCATCCGACAGACCCCAGCTCTGTGCATTGTCAGTGGAAATAAGGGGGGCTTTACCCAAACCTGTCCAACATAGGCACTGTTGAGGCCTCTCAATGAAGATGGATGGAGATCAGAATCACTCACCACTGCCTTGAAGCTGAGTACAGGTGTGAGCATGTCCCAGCATGGCCACTCACCCAAGGACCAGTCTGAGAGGCGGTTCATGAACTTCAGGTCAGAAGGGAGGGTGAGGATGTAGAAGAAGTGGAAGAAGATATCTACAGCGATGATGGCCCCCACATGGAGGAGGGCATGGACCCGGATGTCCCTCATCTCGTCATCTTTGCGTCTCAGCTCTCGGGTGCTCACCTGCCAGGATGGCAAACAGGGAAGGGCTGAGCTGAGAGACGGGATGGGCAGCATGTTCCTCCACCTGGAGGAACGTTCAATTAAATGCTGTCCTTTAGAAACCACACCATGGACTACATGGCCGAAGTCTCCATTGACTCAGGAAGACCCAAGGTTAACATATCCACAGGGAGCAGGACATGTCCCACCCACAGCATCCCTCCAGCACTTCCACCTCAGTGCTGAGCACGGCAGCAATGTGCCTCCTGGATCATCCTCCTAGCAAAGGCCGTTCCCATCACTGGGGCTTCCAGCAGAGCAGGCACATAGTTTGACACAGCAGTGACAGGTCCGGCTGTACCTAAGGCACCCTAGGTGGGGTGAAAACCATACTGACCAGGGACCTGGGTTTTGTACTCTTTCTGCAGGGACATGTTCAGAAAGTCAACTTTGCTTAAGGGTGGCCCCTTGCACAGATCACTGCGGGGGAGCAAACGCCCATACCCATCACATCTACAGGATGCCACAGCCTGTAGGGAAGGACATCTGCATGTCCAGGAGACGTTGGGAGCAGGGCTGGAATCCCACCTGACAGCTCTGCCAGGGCCAGATGCATATTTCTGGCCAGGGTCAGTCGGGAGGAGGAGGTCTCTGGAGCTTCTGCTGCAGACACCTGCTGTAAATGAGAAGGAGAGCTGCTCGAGGGGCCATCCTGAACGGGTTGGGACCTGATCGATGGGGATTTCGTCTCTGCTGTGTCCTGCACAAAAGGGGCTGGGCTTCGCCTCTGGGACCTGCCATGTCTCTGGCCATTGTAATGTAGAAATCATCAGAGCAAGCTTTCAGGATTACACTGGGCAGACTGATGTCCTCGCTTCCCCGCATCGCCGTAAAAATTGCTGCTGTATTCAAAATCCTCTTATGTTTATTACTTTCCCTTTATTCCCTGCAAGAGGTGGGAGCCTTCCCAACATAATCCGCAGGCTGCCGCACCAGCCCCATCGTCAAATCCAGATGATTCCTGAGAATTAAAGCCTTTGCCAGATTTGTTGTGACTGTTATATGCCAAGTGCTTTAAGGATACAAAGAGGCTGCTGGACCCTCAGCCGGAGGAGACATCGAGGGAGGACAGGCTCTGGCATGGAGACGTGTGGGAGGACACCCCCCCACCCTTCACAGAATCATAGAATCATTTGTGCTGAAAAGACCTTTAAGATCATCGAGTCCAACTGTAAACCCAGCACTGCCAAGTCCACCATTACACCATGTCCCTAAGTGCCACATCTACATGTCTTTTAAATACCTCCAGAGATGGTGACTCAACCCCTTCCCTTGGCAGCCTGTTCCAGTGCTTGATAATCCTTTCAGTGAAGAAATTTGTCATAATATCCAGCCTAAACCTCCCCTGGTGCAACTTGAGGCCATTTCCTCTCGTCCTCATGTCCATGTGTGGTGGCAGCACTCCGCCACCATCCCCTTGGGGTCAGGGCTGTGTCCCCCACACTCCCAGCCCTACAGAAGTGAATTAGTTCCCTTTCTCCTAGCAAGGAAGATGCTTTTCAGCTCAAATGGGGCTGGCCGAGTCCTGGCACAGATGAGTTCCCATCACACATGGGGGCACAAGGGCTCCACCAGGACGTAGCACCAGCAGGAGCCAAAAAGGCAGATCCATTCCCTGACTGGGCCATACACCACACCCTGGGGAAGGGACCCCATCTGCCTGTCCCCATAATTGTCGTTGGGCAATTAAGAATTCACCTCTGCAATTAGCTGCAGCTCCAGCTGTGCAGAGGGGCATCTAGCCAGGAGATGGCAGTGGTGGCCAGGCCAAGCCAGGACCCCTGGCTGGGGCATGGGAAAGGGGTTGGGGACTTACTCCCTGTGCCTTTAGTGTAAGAGTTTTAAGCAACAGAGGGAGGTCATTATAGCTACTCAGTGAGCAAACATCATGGTTTGAGGCTGTGCAAAAGGAACAGGACCCTCCAGAAAACCTTGTAAGTGTAGTGGAAGTTCAGGTCTTGGTTTAACACTGCAGCGTTAGAAGAAGCCAGTGCTGCCCAGCTCATAGGAAAGACTGATGGAAATGGGAGAAGGAACAGGAATATGGGGTGAGGACAGCAGCTCTGGGCACTGCACTCCTTGCAGCCAAGCTTGGACAGCGGGGCCATGTCCAGAGGAGCTGGACCCATGCTCATCTGGACTTCAGCCCAACAGATAATACACAAGTGGAAAGATGATGCCTTTGGATGAAATATTTCTTCCAGCAGCCTGGGGAGAAGAGCCCACCAGGAGCCTGGCCATCCCTGCTGCTTGTCTGCTGAGATGAGCTGCTGCTGGGTTCAATATACCATGAGCATCCCTTATGGAGACACAAGAACCTTATGATCTTCAGGGTCAAATGCTATAAAAGTCCTTTTAAAGAGATCCTTCAAGACCAAAGGGATCTCATTCCTGCACTCCCATCCTTTCAACATGCAGCACGAGGTTGTTAATGCCCCAGGTGAATGAACCAGCAAGGAGCAGGACTTGGATCTGGGCTCATCCTGCTCACTGGAGGAAACAAGATCAACCCAGACCCTTTCTGGGACAACCACTACCAGCCCAACGTTGGAGAGAAGGTGCTCTCCCCTGCCCTGGGCCCTGGATAGTTTTTCTTCCGAATTCACAAATGTTCTTCCAAAATTGCACCCAGATGTCAATTGGGGTCCAAAAATTCAATGCAGCTGTTCTTCTTTAAAAGGAAACAGGGTGGTGCTAGCAATCCTTCCCAACACCACTGCTGACCAAGCAAGAGGTCCCTCCCTTAGCAAGCAGTACCAGTTTGCTTTGATGACCAGGGTTGAGCGTTGATGTAAAAGGACATTGGGATGGGAAGAGTGAGGAGGGAGAGAACACCGATGTTTTGCTTGATCTTTGGATGTGAAATAGCCCCAGAGGTCAGGTTGTCCCAGCCCAGGCTTCTGCTCATGTTTTCCAGTGCTATTTGGAGTCTGTTCTTCAAAAAGCAACCTTGATTGTGTGTGACAGGCAAAGACTTGGGGCACCAGGGTCTTTCATGGGGAGCAGAGGAAGCCCCTGGCCTGAGGTTGCTGAAGCACAGCCTTCTGCCCAATCTTACTCATTTCTAGAGAAGTAACTTCATCCCCAGATAATCATGCTCCTTGGGCAAACCAGCTGGATGGAAATGTGAGACTGCCCTTGCTGTCACAGCCACCAGATGCAGAGGTCCCATGGGTGGATACTTTCATGTCTGGCTCTCACCATGGCCTCCTGGCACTGCACAGTGGGGCAGCATGGAGCTACTGGGGTGACAGTGCACAGAAACAGTGAGCAAGGACATCAGCTGAATCCTCCCTTCCTCATCCCAGTGTGGTGCTTTCACCACAGCAATGTCTTCCCTCCTGTACTGATTAGTAGAAATGGCCATAAACCCAAAAGGGAAGGTTAAAAACCCATCAGTTCATGTCCCTCCTCCCAAAAGTCCCCCCCCGCAAAGTCCCTCCATCATTGTGCAGCCCAGACTATGGCCATCAAAAGCTCAGCAATCATTTGCACCTTCACTGTGGCAAAAGGTAGGTTTTTTGTTAGTCATTAAACCCAAGTAAATAAATGCAGGGAGAGGTCCTCCTGCAGCCCGGACTCAGGAGCACTCACCTGAGCATGGAACTGGTCAAACGTCATGACAGGCCCGAAGAAGAAGAAGGGGAGGTAGAAGTTGTACTTGAGGAGGTCGAAGATGGAGTAGATGCCCTCTTTTCTCTCAGAGCTCTCGAGCGCGAAGCTCATGCAGCGCATAATGGTGAAGCCACTTCCTCCATAGAAGAGGACATCTTGAAGATCAAAAGCTCCCGTTACAAACCCGCTCTGGATGAGAAACGAAGAATTACCACCAGGAATGTGGTGTCACTGCCGTGCTCCCTTGCTCTGTGGGGGACATCACTCCTGGGGCAGTAGGCAAAGCCCCTAATTATGCTCTGACATCAATTGTCCCTGGAGCTAATGAGCCTTGCTGTTGGAAGGAGAAAACTGGGGCTCAATTTCCTAGCTGGCTCCTGCGTCCTGGAGGAGTCGGGAAGTGGTAGATCGACTTGGCCATGTCTTCACCAAGCAGCTGTGAGCCACATAGGCTTTGGTCTGGGGTGGCAATGTCACTTTGTCACAGGGACATAACACTCCCCAGGGGCTGAAGAAAAACCAGCACAAGCCTGATGGAGAGTGGGGAACACATTCCAGGAGGTAAGCATCAGGCAAGGACAGGCAGCACTGTCCGTCAGAGGGACTGAATAGCTTTATAAGGTCCTTCCTGGGCTTCTCTCCACCCACCAGTGAGAGAAAGTCTTAATGGGGCAGAGACCCAAGAGATCACATAGATGCACAGGCGTCACTGAACCCATCCCAGCACTGTATTACAGGTGGGGACACTGAGGCACAGGGCAGGAACACATCTTGCCTGGGTGACAAGCTGTTGCCTGAGCAGCAAAAAGGCCTCGGGTGTCCTGAGCTCTGGCCCAGCATGAAGCCACCAAAACACGACATAGTCCCTGTGGGATTATTCCCACAGAATCACAGAACGGTTTGGGTTGGAAGGGACCTTTCAAGGTCTAGTCCAACCCCCCCGCAGTGAGCAGGGACATCTTCAACCACAGCAGGTTGCTCAGAGCCCCGTCCAACCTGACCTGGGATGTTCCCAGGGATGGGGCATCCACCACCTCTCTGGGCAGCCTGGGCCAGGGCTTCACCATCCTCAGTGTGAAACATTTCTTCCTTATGTCTAGTTTGAATCTCTCCTCTTTTAGTTTAAAACCATCACCCCTTGTCCTATCACAACAGGCTCTTCTAAAAAGTCTGTCCCCATCTCTCTCCCCAGCCCCTCTCAGCCCTGGCAGCTGCAGGCGGGCGGACCCCCCCCCGCTCTCCCAGCCTGTCCTCCCAGCAGAGCTGTTCCAGCCCTCGCAGCGTTGCTGGGGCCTCCTCTGGCCCCGCTCCAGCAGGTCCATGTCTCTCCTGTGCCGAGGGCTCCGGAGCTGGACGCAGCCCTGCAGGGGGGTCTCCCCAGAGCAGAGAGGCAGATTCCCAAGCTCAGGGGCACAACTGTCCCTTCCATCTCAAACCCTATGGGAGCTCTGACGTAACCAGGAGAAGTGTCCAGGGTTTGGGGATGCCCCAGAAGCCCCCCCTGGAGGTAAGCCCAGGGAGAGGGACATAAGTGGGGTGGAGATGAGGCAGATGGATGGCCTGAGACAGCACCTACCTGCCACGAGCTGAATGGCTCCACCTTGAAGGAGGCGAGACAGCAGAGCCCAGCCACGTAGCAGAGCCACTTCTGCTTGGCCAGCGCGACAGAGTAGAGGACAAGGCAGTGGGAGAGGATGATCATCAGGTAGACGAGCCCCATGCTGCCCAGCACAGCCAGGACCCCATAGAGCATGTACACCACAGCCCGGTGCTGCAAGAAGAGAGCAGCCCCGGCCCGTGGTCAGCTTGGTGAAAGCCCCAACCCTGCTCCCCATATCCTAGAACATCCCCTCATCCTAGAATATCCCTCAAGCCCCCTCCACAGATCCGAGGTCACCCTGGTGCTTTCAAATCCATCCTGCCATGTCCCTGGCTCACCTGTGGCACCGTCATGGAGCAGATCTTGCCGAAGAGGACATGTCCCGAGAGGGCGAAGATGATGACGTTCCTGAACGAGGTGAACCACATCACCCATTCGAAATCAGCCACGTCCTGCGGGAGCAGCACCGGGTGCCTTAGTGCCCCCAGCCCTCACACCCCACCCCGACACCCACCTGGAGGGGAAACCACACAACTTTCAAAGCCTTTTCTTCCCATTTCCCACCCAAGGGCTCTTGAGCACTTAAATTTGGTCATAAAACCCCAGGGGAGATGTACAGAGGCTGCTCGTCTCGGGTGCGCACAAAGCGGAGCATCCGCTGCGCTGCAGGGCTGATATTTCCCTGGCTACTTCTTTAGGAAGAAAAAGACAAGTCACGTTGACTTTGCAAAAGTGTGTCAGCAGAAGAAAAAACAGCTCTGCTTCTCCAACGTCAGCACCGACCACATCGCTGGTAGCTGGAAAAGACTGAGTCCTTCCTCCGCTTACCATCTTCCTGCCGAAGTAGTGCCAGCCCGGCTTTATGCCGTCCCGAAAGGCCTTTCTGTTCACGCTGTCTGCAAAAGAACCAGAGTTATGGGGAGCGGCACAGCTCTGGCAAATGGGGCCTGGGTTTCGGCAAGGCAGGGAGCCTCCCTCGCCACCGTGATGAGCCATCAGGGCTCAAACACACCGTCCCCAAAGTGCCTAAATCCCGCGGACAGCCACAGGAATCAGGAACCTCAACTATTTCGGCATGACTTTCCAGCAAAGCCTTGGTGCAGTGCCACATCCCAGGGACCTCCGACTCATCCCATGCAATTTTTATGTTTTTTGGGCTTCCAGACAAAAAATGTGGGGACTGGACCCTTGTCTGGGCAGGGTGGTTGCCTGTTTCAGGCACTGACTAGAGAGCTGTGATATGCCACAGCCTCTTGCCTGAGCCATGAAAATGGGGACAAGGGGGTAACCAGGAAAAAGGTAAAAAAATCCTTTTTGATCCCCGCAAAGGATTCCCAAGCCACTCTCTGCAAAAATTAAAGCCAGGGATCTACTGCTGGTATTGACAGCTGTAAAAGCAGCCACCTTACATCCACCCTCCCTCCCCGGGCCCCCCTCCGAGGCATGCGAAGGGGAGCGTTACCTCTGGATGCTTCAAAGATGCCGCTGCCGCTGTACACCACGGCACACGTCACGGCGAGAGCGTAAAACCCCAGTTCGTAGCTGGGGAGCATCGTTTTAACCCCCATGGCAGCAGGTTACTGCCCCAGCGGGTGCGGGGGATCCAGATCTGAGAAAGGGGAGAAGAAAAGGAGAAAAAAACTGCAGGGATGTGTGCTCATCTGCCCTCCCACCCCTCAAACACCCTAAAGTGCTGCTCACCCTCAGCAGCTCTGCTTTGCGGGCTTCCTGGAAGGCTGGTAGTCAAAAGAAGACAACAATATCACCTGGGGCTGAATCCTGGGACGCAACTCAGGTGCGGGGAGAGAGGTTGCTCCTGAGCCCTGCTGCAAAACCCAGCCAGGAGCCAGGATTTGGGGGCAGCTCAGCCAGGTGGTCCTGGTAAAGGGCTCTTCCCAGCAAGTTGCATCCATCCCAGTGTTCAGAGGCGCTCCGGGACACCAGACACCCAGCATAGGGTTCCTCCAGCGTGTCTCTATGACCCCCTGATTAGATCCTTGGAGGGGATCCAGGATAGAGCGTGATGATGCTCATGCTGGAGGGGACATGATGGGATGCCCCTAATCCCCTGTCCGGGGCTGCTGCTCCCCTTCTGCTGTGCTTTTCCCCAACCTCGAGCTCTCGAGGGGGCTCCCAAAGCCCCCTGGTCCCA
>NW_010559262.1:312-644 GCF_000687285.1 Phaethon lepturus | reverse complement strand
GGCAGGACTGCAGGCAAAAGTACATTTATTGATGATTAAAAAAACAAAAAACAACAACAACGACGACAACAACAAAAAAAAAAACCCCACCAAAAAACTAACCCACAAACCGGACAACTCGGGGATGAGATGAGTCTAATTATTGCTGGTTCTAAAAAGAGCTGGAACACCCAAGTAGGGCTTAACTCGTCTCCTGGGAGACTGATGGAGCCCTATTTTACAAGCTGTAATTCTGCTTTAGACTATTGCAGGCTAAAGGCAGTTCACACTATCCTCTTTCTTCTAGAAATAGTCCTAATCCTATATTTCGGCCGGGTAAAGTCCGCTTCTGC
>NW_010559262.1:0-277 GCF_000687285.1 Phaethon lepturus | reverse complement strand
AGGGGAAGAGGATGGAAAAGGGGAGGAGGAAAAAAATGGTTCGAAGTTTGTTACCTCTGCCCTGCCTAACCTTCAAAAAAGTAAATACGAAGGGATGATGCGGAGGCTGCCGGCTCCTTATTTACGGGACGGCTTCGTCGCCTGCGGAGCTAAAACCGGGGCCGTGGGGCCGGCGGCTGTGGGGAGGACTCGGGGGTTATTTTTTTTCGCGCTCTCGCTGCGGTCGTTTTTCAGGCTCGGGCTCCCACGGTGGCGAGCGAAATATTTATCTTTTCCC
>NW_010559261.1:3515-10759 GCF_000687285.1 Phaethon lepturus | reverse complement strand
TACTCCAATTTTGATTGGTAATAAATTAAACAATTTCCCCAAGCTCAGTCTATTCTGCCCATGATGGTAACTGCTGAGTGATCTCCCTGTCCCTATCCCGACCCACGAGCCTTTCGTTATATTTTCTCTCCCCTGTCCAGCTGGGGAGGGAAGAGGTAAGAGCAGCTTTGATGGGCACCTGCAGCCACCCAGGGTCAACTCACCACATCTATAGAAAAGAACTTATTCATACACGGTTTGCAAGGGTATGCACCTGGATTCTCTGCCTCTCAGTGTAGTGAAATCACTACTGCCAGCAAGTCAGTCAAACCAGTGCAGGGCACACAGATAGTGTAATACAGCCAAGAATGACATTATACCAACTCTTAGTTGCTTTTATAGAGGGCATGCTCAAGAAAAAGCAATGTCTTCCTAGTTGGCAGAAAGCCCCAGAACAAAATTGCAAGCAGTAGTTATCATTTGTGCTCTGCCTCCAGTTTCTTATGATGTAGACACCAAACAATCCAGCATGTGAGTTTTGTTTTTTCACAACAAAAAATATGAATTTTATATCATGGCTCTCTCATTACTTGTGGTGATTTATTGTGAGTCAATATAAAGAGCACAGCAATGGTAAAATGCACTTCAGGCTATTTACCAGTTTGTGACATTTATACCAGTTACATTAATTAACTCCACTCAGCAGTGCAAGCTATAAAAAGCTCACATGTGCTACTGTTTATACAGCAAACCGTGATTTAAAAATGGAAGTTGTCCTTCCTGGTTTTAACCGCACTGCTCTGTCACGTAACAGTTGTGCCACTCTTGCAGATGATGCCAAGTCTAGCTAGGTTACTCATTGCCTCATGAGCTAAGAAAACATTGTGCTGGACTATCAATGCCCTCCCAAAGACCTCAGCTAAATAAATTTTTGGTGAGCAAAGGTTATGGGGGTCTTCCAAGGACAGTTTCCATAACAGGGGCATTTGCGAGGGCAAATCAAGTCCTCTAGAGACCTTTCTTTGTCCCTGGGAGAGAACACAGAACACAAAGGAAGATATTCACTTAAATGCAGAAGAACAGGCAGTGAGATTCACAAAGGATGTTTATGTAGTTGGGCACTTAACACCCACTGAAGCTAGTGGGAATTAGTCAGTTAGAGGCAGTTCCTGGTGACATCTTCATCTGAGCACCCAAACACTGAGCCACACTAAGTCAGTAGGCTCTGATGAAAGCACTGGCATGAACAATTAATATCAGCCTCCATGGTGAGTCACAGGTACTAAAATGTGTGTGAAACACTTGTTGCAAAGGCAGATACTGCCTCTGGAAATGATTCCACCTACATTTTGTATTGTAATTTCTTTCTAACTCATGGAATTCCTAAAAAAAGTATGACTATACACTTAAGACTTATGCTAAAAGCCTAGACAAAAATTCTGAGTTAAGGTGTTTCCCCATGACTAAGGCTAATCCCTATTCATGATAGACCCCCCAGCAATGTCATTATTCCCTCTCTACATATGAACGTCTTAGAAACGTTTCAGAAGAGTGAGCAAGAGAACAATATTTTTTAAAATTGTCAGGAAAATCAAGATCCTCTGTCATTTTTGTCATCTTCAAAAATAGTCCTAGGGCATTTTTCAAAGTAACACTCTGTTCTTTTAATGGTTGTTATTTCAAAATAAGTTATGTACTTTTGCATATATATAAATATTTGCATATATTTGCATATATAAAAATAAGAACAGCTTTTCTGGACAAGACCAAAGTTCCACCCTGCCTGTAACAGTGGTCATAAGCACAAGCTATGGAAGACAGGCATCTCTGACTCTTCCCTCTGGTGACCTCTTCACAGCTTCTAACCCTCTTCAGTTCATAGACCTCCTGAGCCTGACATGGTTCCTGTGCATTAACCAGTCCTAAGGGGACTTCTCTTCCATGAATTTGTCCTTCAGCCTGTGTATTATTTTGGCACCCTTCCACAACCTGACCCCTATCAGCCTGATGAACCAGTGCCTCTGCTTGTGCCAAATCCAGCCCTGCTTTGGTTCCCCCCAACACTCGTACTGGATGAGACTGTAAACAAATGACCCCGCCTGATGCATGGCACTCATGATTGGATAGATCCCTGAGGACAAGCCACACCAGCCTGATGTCTCAAACATGACCAGCCTCTGCCAGATCCTGCCACGTGCTCTCCCGTGCATGGGCCAACTGAAGGTTTGCCATTAAGTTGCCGCAGAGCTCAGTAGCAACACAGGTACAGCAGGGTGGTTTTCTGTCCTCTTTGCAAATATGAGCTTTCAGAACCTCTTTTATTTTCTAAGTGGCTTATTCAGTTTGCATGTAGAAAGGCTAAGAGCTAGATAATAGCCATCAGCGTAGATGTGAAAGAATTTCAAATGCTTTATTTTTGGAAGATACAATTTGAGTTAATTCTGTGTGCTGGGCAGTGAATCAACAGCATTATTTCATATCAGTAGCAAAAGTATTTTGAATCCAGACCTTTAATGAGACTGACCACTGACATAGTGGCGTGGTATGAGGAGGTAGGAGCTACTATTGGTTTTTCTTGTGGCAGTAAAAGCACAATCCTGTGGGGACCCACTAGGATAAGTCAGCATGAGTTACAGTCATAGATGCCTACTGAAAAGTGGAGCATGGGCAATTTGGACCCTTGGCATCGCTGTACGGAGGCAAGCATGATTCCCAGAGCAAAAGCCATACATTGCCACCGGGAATTAAGAGGCTGGCTCTTGCTTGTTTTCTTTCTTATTTATTAATTTTTGCTGCCTTTTTTCTTTCACTGATTGCTAAAAGAGAAGAAAAAATGCCTAGCATCTACTGAACTTAATGAACAACGCTCTTTTCTTTTTTTTCTTTCTTTTCTTCTACAAGGGGCGATGAGGATTTTGGCTTTTTACACACCAAAAGAATGACTAAAGAAGTCTCATGTGTGCTGGCAATGTGATTTTTCAAAGCTCACTTCTAATGCCCTGGGTCGGAGCTGGAAAAGCTCCTGTTGCCAGGGCCTCTGTCTGCAGTCCCACACAGTTATGCCCCCTCCTGCTCTTGTCCCTCTCACTCGACCTTGGGTGGTCTCCCTGGCTGAGACTCAGTGGCTCAGGGGTAGATAAGCATTTTGTGAAGTCTCGTTGGCTCCAAGGAGTTGGACATTTGTCCTCAGCTGGGACTCACTGGATGGGGCTGAGCACCCCCCGCCCCTGCAGGGCTGCATCCCAGCACTCCTGAGCATGCTGTAAGGGTGCTGATGCTGTGCGTGCTGCCGCACGGGGAGGGCAACTAACGTCCTTACACAAGTGCTGTTACTGCAACACGGCCTCACCCTGTATCTCCTCTCGGTCTTGACTCTCTTCCTTTTTCAACTACCCTGTATCAAATGGCTAAATCTTTACCTATCCTTTCCCCTTTTTCTCACCCCCTTCAGTTCTTCTCTCCTTTCCTTACCTTGCAATAAGCGATTCCTCTGTCACAGAGCTCTGATCTGCACATATCTCTCCTCCAAGGCCAGCAAGTCTTTGTCACTCTTTTATGTTCACCTGGCCAGTGTTTTTTGTGGCATAGGTCACAGATCCACTTGGGGAAGAGGCAGGAGACACTGAAATTGCTTGGTGCACTCAGGGAACATCTGCTATCACTTGCTTTTGGCAGACCCTATGGGACAGCAGAATCCTCCAGTCCAGGGCCATAGTCCAGAAAATTGACACTCACTCCCTGTTTGCAGACCATGAAACCTTTCAAGACACAGTTCTGCAAGTAGAAAGCAGAATAGGGCTGTTTTAAACAGCGTCCTTATACCCTTCAAGCACATTCACCCATCCATGATAAATGTAGTTTGGAGCAGCAAAGCTCTTGGTTCATGGTGCTGCAGCGTGCACCAGATGGGTTGGGCTTCCTAAGGGAAGCTATAGCTACTGACTATAATTAGGTAATTAGGAAGTACCGACTCACTGCAAGACAAATACAGGCAAAGGCACACCAGTGACTACTTTTACCTTTTGGGGCCAGCCAGATTTTGACGACAGCGCAGAAACTGTGTTACCACATAAGCCTCCATCCCCTTCAGGGCCAGTCTTGGGAAACCACAGACCTTGCCTCAGCTGTCCTGAACAGCCACCCTCCGGCAGGAAGAAGTAGGTCCAGCAAGTTTAACAACACAACAAACCCTGTTGTGTTATTAATGGTCAGAGACATCTGCCTTTCCTCTAATCCCTTCCCTCAGGCTGCCAGGACTTGCTGTGGAGCCCTGAAAAGAGGGTGGTGGCAGCTGCCCTCACTCCCCACTCCTCAGGTCCACACAGGGCAGCACATTGCAGATGCCAAACAGCTGCGAGGGTTGTCCTGAGCTGGACAAGTCAGCTGTTAGCATCCTGTGACTTCCATATCCATCATCTCGTATCACCTGCTTGTAGCGCAGGGAGACGGGGGGGAAGTAATCTGAGATGGTGTCACTAGCTCAGAGAAAGCTCAGCAGACAGGGAGAAAAAGGCTGGCCCTAACCTGTAGACTGTCAAACCATCTTTTGGTGAGTGCAGCTCCATTTCTGTCATGGTCTTTGTGCACAGTTGGTTGAACTCTGTTCCTTTCCCTGCTATGTAGAAGGTAGGTGGCTAGCCCTGAGGACCTGGAGTTTGAAACTTTGCAAGCCTGCCAAAATCACTTACTGGTGCATAACTATTTTAAGAGAGCACTTGTTGCAGCTGCACAAGTAGGTACATGAATGTGTACAAAAACAAGTTCCCTGCTTGGACACTGTAGCTCTGTGTGCCTGGAGGCCACAAAACTCCTCCTTTTGAGACTCCAGCCAGAGAATCACTCCAGTGTACGCTGCACCCCCCCACAAAAAGCCCTCGAGCTGACCCAGAGACTAACCCTACTCTCAAATACACAAAAGCACGTTCCTGTTTGATCAGGGCTGTTGCTTCTTGTAACTTCTTAAGCCAAGTGTTGAACAATTCTGCATTTGTTTTTAAAACCAAGTCATCATGGAAGAAGGAGTAGCCTGGTACTCAAATCTGCATCAGAATTTCAAAACAAATATTGAGCAATGTAGAAAATGACTCATTCATGTTATTTACGGGGTTTTTCACCAGTGCAGTTGGGTGAAGCGAACGGAAAGAGAAGCACCAGCTGCTTTTGAACAACTTTTTCAACCCGGCGACAACAGGAGTGTCTGCTGAGTCACCCCCGGAGCTGTCATCGAAGCCACACCTCGCAGTATCTGCCCAACCAGTAAGAAACAGTCCTCTCCAACCAGCCAATTCCCCTCTCAGGTCTGGATTATCCCAAAAATTAATCAGATGTTTACAAGACTGTGGCTGCAAAGCCCGAGAGTCAGTTTTTCTTGGGGGGGAAGGGGGGAGAGACGGTGGAAAGAAGCAGAAAGGTGAAACTGGTAAATGAATTTAACAGAGTAAGGACTCCCAGCCCCTTTGACATTTTTTTTAATTTCTCATTCCCAGAAGATATTCTGAGCAAGGCTGCCCAGGCTGGTAAGCACAGCAATCAGGTAGTCAAGGAAATGTCAGGTTTCCTCCTGACCTATTTTTGAACACGGGAAATATCCTTCCCCAGAGCTGATATCAGATGATGCTCCTATTTAGTCTGCACGTTAAGTAAACAACGGCGGGAGGCACTCAAAGTGTCTGCTCTCTATGCTGCTACTCTGGCTTTAAATGTATTGCCTAACAGCCAAAGCATTCTTATTTCCTAATGACTGCAAAAGCAACATGCTTCTCACCAAAGCAGCTATAGACCTCCTTAAAGAGTGGCCTGATTCTCCTTTCCATGACACGGCCTTTACATCCATGTAGTTCTGCTGATTTCAATCAAGGCAATGAAAGAATTCTTCATTTCACTACGAGAAACAACTCTGCAGTTTGAATGAAAAATATGAAAAACGTGAGCCATTTACACTCTTTTGTTACCTGTTAAGCCTTTGCTAGCAAAAATACATCTTCTCGTGTTCAAAATTACAAAAGCTGAGCTCAGTGTTAACCCAAGGAAAAGCACAGTAACCAGTCATCCCTCCTCCTCCACACCACCTCACGCTGTTGCAGGCACTCCAGGAGCATCTGAAGGAGGCATCGCTGTCGGACAAGGTAAGGCAAAGACACCAGCCAGGTCTCCTACTTTGTTTCAGGGGGTGAGAGGGAAAGAAAGCTGAATGGTGAATGCAAAGCTTCCTCTGAAATAGGTTACTGAGTTGTAGCTTAAATAGGGGAAGGCTCAGACACTGTACTACATGACAAGGGTATGAAGAGGGCTCTGCAGAAGTCAATAATCTTGGGATGATTTAGATGAGCTGAAAAACAAGTCCAGATTAATTCAGTAAAACTACATCATTTTGCAGGAGCTGGAGATATTGTGCATACAGTTATATGTCACTCATTCCATTAATCCTGTTCCCACAGGACAGGATACCACAGGCAGCCAGGGCTCAGGCACTAGCTCAGGCACTTTCAGCTGTGCCTGAAAAGTTTACACTGCAAGAAGCCTGTTTTCAGCTCCCTTCTTTTTAAGTATTCATGTTGAATATGGCTAATACATCTGTGGTTATCTGACGCATCTTTTGGTTCTTGTGTCCTGTTTGGTGTGATTTTTTTTAGACTACCAATTTTGATTTGGAGGCATTAATACATTAATACAGACATTAATACATGATTTGTATAATGTCTGAAGAACCCACATGCTTTTGGTTTTATTCAGTAGATCTTCTGCTGTCTAATTTAGGCACTCTCTCTGCTAAGATAAAGGAGGGATAGTAGTTTGTAATGTGCCCAAGGGCACAGAAAACCTCAGTTAAAAATCTGCCTGAAGCAAGATTTTGCATAACGTTCTTAAAATACTTTCTGCTTTCACTGAGATAAAGCCCTCTTCCGTCCTTAAGTCTTAGGCAGAAGACTGAGCACCCAGATCTTCACTGTAATGTTACATATAAGAAATCCCCACCTACACACCAGATACAAAAATAAAAAAAAAAAAAAACCAAACAAAAAAAACCAAAGGAGTGGAGGGCGGAAGCTGAGACCTTTACCATAATGTTGAGATATTGCTGTGGTGGGAAGGATATAAATTGAAAAGTATAGCAAAATGGCATATGGTGCTCAGGCACTGGCACGAGGGGCACGTAGATATGTCCTAGAGACCTGTATAGCTCTGAATCCACCTTGGCCTTCAGACATTTTCCAGTGGTCCCTTATCAGCTCTGTGGGAAGCGCTGTGAGTGAGAACAGTGATTG
>NW_010559261.1:0-3481 GCF_000687285.1 Phaethon lepturus | reverse complement strand
GATCTGGAAAAAAGGATATTAAGAGTTTCATTTCATGCTGTTCTCATCCTTCCCATTCAATAAAAGCAAGAAAATATGGAATTATCAAGATATACTACTTTGCAGCTTCAAATTAGTAAGCATCTTCCACTGGTAAATAGGGTTAGGATTCTGCTTTCTTTTCACTCACTCACGTCAGCCTCCACAGGAAAGTATTCCTCCTATTAGTCAAAAAAACTTTGTCTTCTTTGTGTCATACCCTTGAATAAAATATTCTATCTATACACAGAACGGCTCCACCCCCTGACTCAGATATCACAGACCAAAGTTGTACCTTTGTTTACTTGTTTTTACCAAGTCTGAGTTAATGCAGGAGAAATTATCCCCGAATTGTAAGCCTGTTTTAAAACTGGTTATAGCTGCAGCTCACAGAAACCTCCAGTGTGTGAAAATATTAATACAAACAGCTTGTCAAATTTCGCCAAAGTGGATTTCACTGAAATCACAGTAATCATTAAAGCTTTATCTATTTTGTAGTGCCATCCACACAAGATGCACTTTGCGAGGACACTAGCAGAGAAGGGAAGTGGTGCACACCTGACTGTACAGCAGACCTGAGGAACGTTGCATGACAGTCCCCACTCACTGTGACACAAATGCAAAACACAAGCAAGGAAGCCTTTCACACCCTCACAGTATGCTTATTTAGTATGAAAGCACCTCACTTCTTCACTATCGTAGACCCATTGCCAAAGCAGTCGCATCAAACGGGACTCAAAACTATGCATTTCACCTAACTGCATTTAAAAAATGAAACTTGTACAGAATGAAAAGGGAACGGATCATAACCATTGTTTAGCAAAGAGCAGTGCTGGATAAAGAGCTGTACACTTACCTACTCTTTTAAGCCAGCAGAGAAAAATAGCTAAAAACAAAAGGTATTCTTGTGAATTAGAAAGCACAGCAAATTTTCCATCTTCCGTTGTCAAGAACCGTCTGAAATGCCTTTCTGTGAATATAAGTTCCAGAAAGAACACCTTTAGAAAGCTTTTGTTTCAAGAACAGGATCAGCTCAGTCAGTGAACTGGTGCTCAACTACTCTAGAAGCTTTAGAATTGCTACGTGGTTGTGAGGGTAGTAATCTGTTCACAGCTTCCTAAGTGAGGAGACAGACTGTGATTCAGACTACTTGTACCCCTTGTATTGCTGGATGTTTACACACTTTCATCTTACAAAGTG
Source organism: Phaethon lepturus (assembly GCF_000687285.1). NCBI lineage: Eukaryota > Metazoa > Chordata > Aves > Phaethontiformes > Phaethontidae > Phaethon > Phaethon lepturus. The sequence continues at coordinate 2,263 of NW_010559261.1, read as the reverse complement.
TTCTCTCACATGTGTTTGGAAACACCAGATGTCACATTTCTGGTTGACTGTCTTTTCATCTGACACATCTGTGGAGAGGTGAAGTAAAAGTAATTTAAAGTAGAAACAGAAATATTTGATAAATACTCTCCCAGCAGGTCATAGAAAGAAAACCACAGGAGCGAGTGAATTATTACAAGATAAAGTTGCAGTTTCTGAATATTAAATATTGCCTGGATATTAGCTACTAAAAAAAACCAAACCCTCTCAAAAGCCTGTTCATTCAGGTTTGTCCACAAAAACATTGGTGATTCCCACCACTCCTTTCCCACCGCAGACATCAGGTTGAGTGTTTTAGTATAGCCAGTTCCCACACTTTGTGAACCCTGCCCAAAATCTAGACTAGCCAAGCCAGGGACGGAAGAGAGACTTTTGAAATCCAGGCTGAAATCTGTCTTGAATATCTTTGCATACTGAGTTGCACGGTTATGTACCACGTGTCTCTGTTTTACTTAACAGAAACTCCATACTCTGATTTGCAGCCTGAGGGAAGAGGTGGGCACCACTCACAGAAGCGCCTGCTCAGAAAGGAGAGATTGCTGTCCACTTGTAGGAACACAACTTTCTGGACCCTGCTAATGCCAGTAAGAGCCAAGGCAGACTAACAAACTGCTTCAGTACCTCATCCCCACATCCTCCTCCTTGTAATTTCTATACAGTAGTCAAGGTAGAAACTAATATTACATTGAGCTCCATTAATTCCTTCAAAACATGTGCTGAATAGCTGCAGAGATGTTAACTGATGTCCAAAGCCATGCTGCCATGGTGGGTAGACAATAGCAGATGGGAAGCAGAGTAAGAAGCTTTTCATTTGAACCTAGGAGGTCTTAGTCAGCAAATCCTTAGTTCCTGCTCTGTTTGGAGGTTTCACCATCTGCCAATGTGGTACGAGTCTCAGATGGCAGTTTGAGGCAACTTCTCTTGGTAGAACCTCTCAGGACTTTCTCTGGACCTCAGAACGATTGCTGGCTATAACGGCTGGAATCACTTAGCAATCCCAGTTATTAAAAAAGGATACAGATCTGTGTGTGTCTCTCACCATGAAGCAAAATGAGCAAAAATTTTCTCAAGAAATTGTACACAGTGTCTTAACATGCAATGATCTCACAATCAAATGTGAATACATCAAGTCTAAATGCAGTGCTGCATGACATCATATGCCTGCCAAAATAGACTTATTAATCATGAAACAGAAGAATTCTTGACAGAGTTTAAAGCTACTTCAGAATTTTATCAGAATAAGGCATTGTGCTGGTTTTGACTGGGGTAGAGCTGATTTTCTTCACAGTGGCTAGCATGGGCCTATGTGTTGGATTTGTGCTGAAAGCAATGTTGATAATAGACGGATGATTTGTTTCCTTATTGCTGAGCAGTGCTTACACAGAGTTAAGGCCTTTTCTGCTTCTCACACCACCCCACCAGAGAGTAGGTTGGGGGTGCACAAGAAGTTGGGAGGAGACACAGCCAGGACAGCTGGAAGCCCAACTGACCAAAGGGATATTCCGTACCATATGACATCATGATCAGCATATACAGCTGAGGGAAAGAAGAAGGAAGGGGGAGATGTTCAGAGTGATGGTGTTTGCCTTCCCAAGTAACCGTTACATGTGATGGAGCCCTGCTTCCCTGGAGGTGGCTGAACACCTGCCTGCCCATGGGAAGTCATGAATGAATTCCTTGTTTTGTTTTGCTTGTGTGTGCGGCTTTTGTTTTCCCTGTTAAACTGTCTTTATCTCAACGCACAAGTTTTGTCACTGTTACTCTGCCGATTCTCTCCCCCGTCCCACCGTGGGGGACTGAGCAATCGGCTGTTGTGATGCTTAGTTGCCGATTGGGGTTAAACCACGATAGGCATTAAGTCACTGAAGGGGAAAAAAGTCAGAAGCAACAACAGCACTACTCAGCTATGTTAATCATTCTTTTAGTACGTCACGTGGCAAACCGAAATGTAGATGTAAAATGAATGTGCTACAGCACTTCTGGCAGAACAGGTCCCATTTTGTAGCTTGCTGAGTATATTAGAGTAGGTGAAATTTTTAGGCTTTATTTTTCCTTGGAAAGGAAAAAGCAAGTTTTGGAGTGTGGTGGGTTGACCCTGGCTGGACACAGGTGCCCATCAAAGCCACAAACTCCTGGGTCAAGATAAGGACAGGGAGATCAAAACAGCAAAGAGAAGAAAAACAGACTCAGAGTGGAAAAATTAGTTTAATTTATTACCAATCAA
>NW_010559260.1:0-5988 GCF_000687285.1 Phaethon lepturus | reverse complement strand
AGAGCATCGCCCGAGAAGCGGGGTCCCCGCGGAGACGCGGGCACCTGCCTGGGGAACCCGCCGACCTCCTACGGGCGGGGGGTGGTGGAGCCAGCACCCTTACATTGAGGCAAAGGGGGGCCGGGGGCTTGCTGCGATCCAGACGTGCAGGTCGGCACGAAGAGGACACCAGCGAAACCAGGAGAGCGTGGAGTAGCAAACGGAGCTCAGGAAAGGGTTAGGTCCAGGTGGACATGGCAACGACTGTTCGCCGGACAGGGTTTTTGCGCAAGTAACCTCCAGTGCACTGGCTCCAGAGATGTCTCCTCCAAAGCACCTTCATTTCTACCGCTTTTATAAGCGCTACCGTGACTGCCAGGGACAAATTTCCAACCCCCAGAAACAGTGCCAGCACGTCGCAGAGCAAACATGGCTCAGCACCACAAACCCAGGCCGGGGGAGCTGGATACCACCACGCCACTGGGACAGATACCAACGACCGAGGGGGAAAAAGCTAAAAGCAAAGGACCTGCAAACCTGCAGCGGTTGCTACATCACCCTCGGTCTCCATCTTTCCTACCTGTAAAGCAACATGAAAATGCCAGACAGGGGAGCGGGGAATGCAGGTTGCCATTGAAGATGTCCACAGCACTTCACGGTGCACATACGACTGGCGGAGAGGAGCCTAACAGCGAGATTATGGTCTTAATGGAATATTCACATTCATCTGCTTGCTCCGAGTCCAGACCACAAGTCTGCTTCCCCTCTGCTAGCGTGGCTGAGGGGTTTTGTGCCCGGGTTTTTGGTTTTAAATTAGCTCTGCCTCTGTAAAACAGAGACAATCCCCTTGTCTTAATATTTTCTGACAAGGAGATCATTCCTAGGAAAGAAAGAGCAAGCAGGATACATTTCAGAAGAGGAGTCTGCTTTTACATCCTGTTTAACAAACCAAAGCACAAAACACAACAGGCTCGCGTAACCTCCCGCAGGCGCTTCAGGGTGACTTGTGAATGACCACCTACACCTAATGACCACCCTACAACGAGGAACACACGCAAGAGCAAATCAACCTTAATGCAAAGTGTATACACACCTGTCTTGCCAGGGCTGTGAAAAAACGCTTGTCAAGAAGCCCCACAGGTGTCACATCCAACCCATCAAGGTCTCCAAAGGCACTGAGCACCGTGCTCGAGATGTTGGTTTAGAGGTGACCCCCTCTACAAGGTCGGCCAGAGCCAGATGGTCCAACACAGGCTGCAAGAGAAAGCCCAGCGCATCGGCTAGTGTGGGAGGCTGAAATGGTCCTTGTGGGAGGACCTGGAGCCACCAGGAAGGTCTCCAGCCATTGAAACCTGCTCTCTGCACAGGCATGAGGAGACTGCAATATGGTTGGATCCTTAACGCAGGGACTCAAGACCTCAGTTCATTAAATATGCTACACATCAAAAAGCATGCAAGAGAATCCCGTCTCAAATGTCCTCTTACACAAAGTATACTCCAAGTACTCCAGCGCACTACAGCAATGACTGTTGCTACTCTTACACTGAGACATTTGGAGATGAAGAGCTACAGGATCAAGCATCCAAGACCTCAAGCCTAATTTTGGTCCTCTTGAACTAAACTCTTTACCATTTTAAGAGCAGACAAGTCTCAATCTCTCAATCCCTCTTTGAAGACAAACAGATACTGACTGATTCCCGATTACTTGGGGAAGAGAGAAGAACGAGCTCCATCAGACAGCAGCGCACAAGCTTTTGGCGGTAACCACACTCTCCACCTGCGGGACAACCCACCCACTGGACTTACTTTCCAGAGGGACTCCCACGGCTGGGGCTGCAGGAGGGGGAAAAAAAATACCAGTATGACCATTTTGTTAAAATTTGCTGTATTCTGCGAGTTTTGTTTTTAAATTGATTTAGGCTGACCTGAACTCATCCAGAGGACAAAAAACATCCCCCCAGCTTTCTGATAAGCACCTGGATATAAAGAAAAAAGTGTCACAGCTTCTGATTTACAGCACTGCAATTGTGGAGCATGAGTCCACAGGAGATGCACAGACTTCCAGATGGAAAGAAAGACCAACAGGACCAATTACATAGAAGTACTAATGGCTGTCTCTACACCACTGGAAAAAAGCACTGTATATGCTTAAAAAGAAGCAAAGTAGGGAAACATAAAATGACTACCCATTCAAGTATTTGTGCAATACTGGCATGACACCTTAGGGCAGTAAATATTTGCTTGACCTATTTCCAAAAGAGAACTTTTTATAAGTTCCATGAAAACCTCTTTATTTATCGAAGCACGAGAGCAGAACACACGCGAGCATCCCGCACGCCAAGCCCGGCTCCAGGAGTGACTAGCTCCCTTCTTAACCTTCTCACCGGAGTAAACCCATCCACTTTATACCAGTAGGACAAAAAAGCCTGAAAACAACAGCAAGACGCCTAATTCAGGAGAGGAAGAGTTAAAAGATACCGACACGAATAGGAGCGAGTGGCCTCGCTGGAAGCCCCTTTCAACCGGTTAATCCACCTCTTGCCTCAGTGAAATTTTAAGCGCTCGCGATTTAAACCTGTCCCACCCAGTCTCTTTATTAAGGAGACTGCTGGCCAAATGCCAGGGCTCATTCCCCACCCTATTCCTGACGTGGACCTCTCAAGCATCTCTGTATTAAAAGAAAAAAAAAAAAAAAAACCAAAAACCCTTCCCCTTCCCCGTGAGCAGCCCAGCAGCACTGCAGGCAGGGAAGCCCCATCACCCAGACTGAATTTCTGAGAGTTACTGGGCAGGAGCGTTTGGGTGGAGCTATAATGGAAACTTTTGCAACCTTAACACCATGCTATTTTATTTCTTCCCCCCGCCCCATGCAAGTGGGGCCTGGCTGGAACAGTTTTTTTCACAAAAGCCATCTCTGCAACTGAACACACAGTTTAGAAGGCTCACTCTCCAATTTTTCTATTCCTAAAGAAAAAACAAGTAGGAATACAGAGTGGAGAGCATGCGGATAAAGGGACGTTTAACTGAACTCCCTTTTTATCGTGCATGTAGAAAAAGGAGAGGGCACCCTGCCACTGCGTCCTCTGAAAGGGGAGAGGAAAGAGAAACCACAAAGTCTTTGAAACGCATGAGAACATCCTCCACGCAGAGATGGGCCATGGCTGCAATGGCTGTGACCGCGCCTGGCGACGACCCCACCGCTTCGGCGCTGCTCCTGTGCCGCGTGCCATCACCAGCCCCTCTAACTCCACCACAGCCCCCACCCGGCCTGGGCTTCTCCAGAGGCTTCACACAAGCTCACTCCCTTTGCGTTGTAAGCACTGTTATTTAGGACATTTGTCCAGAAGAAAAGAGAGAAACCAAACAAACAAAGAAGGGGAGAAGTCGCAGACTTTTTTTTTTCTTTTTAATTAGAAACATCACCCCTCTCCCACTTAACAAAGCAGAAACGCCATCGCAGTTGCAAGAGGGAGAGATGCTGCAGAGCTTCGCCGCCACGACCTGACACCAAGCACCAGCAAGCAGGATCTTCTCCAAATGAGCCTCCGCAGCAGGACTAGACTCATGGCACCTCCAACAGGTGCCTGTGTTACAAACGTAGTCATCCGGGGCTCCTGCTCCGTTACCGCAGAGAGCGGGGCACCTCGGGGGTGACTCCGAATCATAGGACGGTCATGGTGGGGGGAACCTGGACCTGGCCCTGGGCACCTGCTCCCCCAAGCAAATCCCCCTATTTCAGGGCCTGCCAGCTCCCTGCAAGAACAAGGGTGACAATAACTGACACCAACAGTGTGCAAACCTCTCCAGGGGATCAGTCTCCCTCGTGCTTTTTCACATGCAAATCAGGTGGAAAAGACAGAAAGAAAAAAAAAATTACCAGGAGATGGGGAGCAAGGGACCCACGGCAGCAAAGCGGGCAGCAACAAGCTGGGGGGCTGAGCGGGACGGCGGCGTGCGGGGAGACATCCGCTCCCACCTTTTGTTTGCACAGATTTCCACAGACCCCGATTGATTTGATTCTGCTCCCAACAGTTTTCTGGGGGAGCTAACACCCTGCCTGCGTTCGGCAGGGAGTAGGCAGCCCAGTCCTCGGAGGGGATGAACACCAGCGGGTCTTCCAGGGCTCGCTGCTGCCCAAGATACGGCCCCGCGTTCGGACACGGCGACGCCCCTACGCGACAGCGTCGCGCGGAGCAGCGGGCTCCTCGTGCCCGCTCACCCGGAGGAGGCTCCCGAGCCACCGCCGTGCCCCGCAAACGATGCTGCCTCCGGACCCATCCCACCGCACGAGCAGGGGAAGGCTTGACAAGGGACGGAGGCAGACCCACGTCCCCGGGTTGGGCCGTAAACCCAAGTTGTAGATAATTCCAGGAGCTACGAGATGAGCTGCTTTTACGTAGTAACACCATAGTAACCGAGGCAGATGATAAAGCTTGCGTACCCAAGGGCACCACATTTTTGGAGGGGAGGAAGAGGAGGTCTAAATAGAAGGCAAACCTTCCCGCGGAGCGAGGGGACACATTTGTACAGAGGAGAAGGGGAGCCACACTGCTGTTCAAATCTCCCCCCGCTGACAACCCAGATGGCTCTTAATTACCAGCCCAGCTCACCTGCTCCAGGCTTCCCCGCGCCAGGATGCCGGCACTGCCTGCACTGGCCCTCGCCTTTCCCCGACAAAAGCCAGCAGCCCCCATGGGGTTGGTTTTGCTTGGCTTTGCAACAAGGATTTTATTGATAGAGATGTGCTCCCACGAGTGACTTTGGGGCTTCAAGTTACTACAGCTTTCTTACGGTAGCAAGAATTGTGGAGGCTCAGAAAAACCTATGCTAAACCCCAATCCATCTATAATGGAATTAATGCAAGCTACAGATTAAGTTGTATCTGAAGCAAAATGCGATCCAACAGCCTCCTCTTTCTCACTCCCAAAGGTGGGTCAGGGCTCCAAAACTGTGTGGGCAGCCATGTGCTGCAAGTTCCTGGGATGAACTAAGAGAAAACAATAAACGAACCGAATGCTCTGCTCCCCTTCTCAGCTACGCAGCGCAAGTTGTAAAATACATCAAGGTCACAGACCCAACCTAGTAAATACAAGTTATCATTAAATTGCTGTTTTATTCTACAGTAAATAAAATGCTTCTGATCTTCTGGCTTTTTTTTTTTCCCTCCTCCTCATCTCTTAAAGGAAAATTAGTTTAGAATAAGCTGTTCCAGATAATGAAGTAAACTTCTGGCTTCCTATCCGTGGAGAATCATTTCTTAGGACACCGCAATCCTCGGTTGGGGACTGCAGCCCGAGTAGGTGCTCAGGGAGCAGAACCTTCCCTGCCCCGCCAGAGCCACCCTCCATGCTGGGTGGAGGGGAAAGCCCACGGCCAGGCAGAGCCGGCTCCCTCAGGGGAGCAGAAACGAGAAAACACAGCTCAAGAGCGGCTCGTATATAGTTTTTTCCAGGTACATCAGCTGGCCTAACGAGACGCATCACCTACATCACCTACCTCTCCCCCAAAAGTTTCCCATCTCGTAACCAGAATAGAAGAGGACCCCTTGGAAAAACCTTAGTCCTTGAGTTTTGAGAGCACAGACTAAGCGCGGCCTGAACCAGAGGAGAGTTTAAAGCCCTGAGCATCAGCTGCGTAGTCGCTTCTCAGACACACCAGCCATCCCAGCAAAAGGCAATGCCCAATGGGCACGTGCCCGCTCTCTGCCTTGGACCCACATCCCCCTTACCGGAACGTCTCCACTCTCCAAATCCACTGCTTGGAGCGGAGAGGCCTCAGGCTGTTGGCACCTGGCCACATGCCCGGCTGCCACCGCCGGAGTCCTGATTAGGAGCTGGCATAGCCCAGGCAGGACTTTACCCCGGCAGCCCAAGGGTGCAAGGTTAAACCACCAGCCCCGGCCTGGCAAGGAAAGGACCAAACAGGGAAATTAGGACTGAGTGAACTAGGGTTTAGTCCCAGCTCTGCCACAGATTTCCTAGGCAGCCTCAGGCACGTCACTTAGCAGCG
>NW_010559259.1:0-6186 GCF_000687285.1 Phaethon lepturus | reverse complement strand
GGAGGGAGCGGGCTGCAGCCGGCAAGCGGGGCAGAGAGTGGGGAATCCCGACGAGACGCTTGCTTTATCCCTCTCGCGCTCGGCTCTGCAGTACCCATGCTGTGCTGACTGCTTGCTTTTGTTTTTAATGCTCAGGGCAACCACGACTAGCGTATTTCCTCTTTTTACTTCTGCCTTTTAAATGAATTCTCGGTTGATCAGTGTGTAAATATTTGCAGGAGTCTACCGATGGCTACCAGTTGACATGCTTATATCGCTTTCATCTGCACATGTGGTACACCCAAAGTATGGGGTATACGTTTATGAGAACCTCAGTGATCTCTTCAATATGGCTGATTATCCTAAAAGGCATCCTGCTTCATATGTGTATGTTTTATTAACAGCTGAAGTACAGAGGGCTGAATTAATCTCTGTGCCAAAAGCCGACCTTGCCTCAGATCCAAGCAAATGAAATCCAGTCGTGCATTTCTTCTGCCTTTCCTCTGCACGGACAGAGTGCAAGTCACAGCAGCCTTGAGAATGCCCCTGCTTTCCCCGGCTGCACGGGATGCTCCAACAGCTCTTGGGTCTACGAACTGCAGCAGCACACAGAATATCTCTCAATGCACTTTTACCCCCCCCCAAAAGCCTCCCTCTGCTGGCAGAGCAATGGTGACCACTTCGATTCTACCCCAGCTAAAAAATGCCTTTCCACTGAAAAGCTTCTGCGAGTTGCTTGTGGCAGCTTTACAGCTCATTTACGTACAGGAATCATGAGGCACAGATGAATCAGGCTCAAACAACATGATTTGCAAAGAGCCACACAGTAAATATCAGGCAGGACATGAATCGGGTCTAAGAGCATGATCTACTGTGCTTGATTTTCCCAACGAAAAAAAAAAAAAGAAAAACAACTCCAGTGCACAAAATACACTGTTTTCTCCACACTAAACCTCAATTAAGAGATAAGCAAAAGTAGTTTTCTGTCACGTATTGCAGCTGCCTAGCATACTGACCTGCATGTCTGACTTCCCAAACTTTATGGAAAATCGTAACTTGCTGTTGCAGACAAAACTATAAAGCATCTTTTTAAGAAAACCTGATAGCTACACTGTGCCCCCTTCTTGGGAGGAAACTTCAATATAACGCAAACTTTGATGCGAACCTTGGGTTTGTTACAATGGACTAACCTGATTAGAAGTCATGCAAGCTCCTGTTGCGCTTTAGCTGTGTTCCCCCACAGGCTGTATTACAGCTCTCCAACCAGTCCCACAGCATCGGATGATGTCATGGGAGCTGCAGCTCAGCGAGATGAAAGGGATAAAGCGGAACCCGCTGGCACTGGGGAAAGCTTCCAACACACAATCCACAACACAGCTTGGGAACTCAGAAGCTACAGATCCAGCCACTCAACTCTAAGCATTTCAGAATCGTGTGTATTCTCCTGGCACAAGAAAGGAGAGGGGGTGGGGGGACCTGGTGATCGATTTTTGACAAAAGAACTAGAGTACCGAAAGGCAGAATTTAAGAGTGCAACTACCTGCTGGAAAAGGAGCTCTTTTTCCTCTCCAGAGCGCTGCCTTTGATGTATGGCAACTGATCACTGATCAGATTACAGGCATTTGGTCTCGGTGCTCGTCTGCCTTTGATCTGCATGGTTAATTTTATTTTCCCGGATTTGGAGTTTCGTCTGGGCTTGTGCTGACATACTTTTTTTTTTTTTTTTTTTAAGGAGGTAAAAGCATTTAATACAGAAGCTCTGGCAGTGTGAAATTAAGCTGCAGAAAGCCTGGGCACTGGAAAACTTCATCAGATAACAGGTACTGGATTTTGTATTTTTTTTCAGTTTTGTAGTGCAAGATTTTAAGAAATTGTAACGTTCGCAGCCAACAGTGATACTGCACATCATTGTGTGTACAAAGTTCAAAGATTACGTATTATTTATGCAGCATTTTATTTTCAACTCTTATGCAGAATTATATTGAGAACAGACTATCTGGAATATATTGACAATTGAAAACTGAAGCAAAACCAAAAATTTTTCAACATTTTGGGGATATATAAGAATTCGGTGTGCACTGCTCGTTCCTACTGTCTATAGTTTTGTGAAGTCATATTCGAATACAAGTATTACGTGACTTAGGGGAGTGTTTATTTTCTAAGACCAACCATATTTCCTACACGGTGTGTGTACTTTTATATGCTCTCAGTGCATTTATTAAACTTTATTAAATTAATTAAAAAAATGTATTAAATCTTGACTTCTTCAAGCAACACTTTTAATCCTAATAGTTCCATACTTGTGATGAAAAAAGTCTCCTCTTCCACGAATTATTTGAACTAAATTTATAAACATAACATCCTTATATGCAAAAGGGAAATGGTTTTATTTCAAGATTGAAGAGATGATAGTTCAACTGTATCATATGAAAAGAAATCTTGATAATAAAAGTAACATTTTAACCTAATGATAGACGTTTCCTTTAAGGCATTTTAATAAAAATATTGAAGAAATCTTAAGCTTATCTAGAGCAAATACCTGGTTTTGCTGAACTTCATGGAAGCTTTGCTGATATTTCAGTGAAGCAATTTCCATTCACAGTATTTTGTGTTCTGTTCCTCAAATTCATATTTATGAACATGAATTGCATTTAAGAAAATTTAAGACATCTACTCCAGAAATTCACTATAAAGGAACAATCATCAGAAGATCTAGGATTATTCACTATACATTTGCAGTTTTAAAGGGCCAGATTTTTGTGTGAGTTTGGGCCAAATCCATGAGTGTTCTGCGCCTGCAGCTGGAGCCAGTCTGTTAAAATAAGACTCAAGCTTCATCTGTAGGTATTTAATTATAATTTAGATTTTCAGAAGAACTTAGAACCCATAATTGGGGCCAGACTTACAAAGAAGTTCAACATTCCAGACATAGAGCTCTTTGAAAATCTAGTCTTAACGGTGGATAGTGAGTTCTTCTGAAATACTGACTTTAGATGTATATTTTTAAATCTAAATTTAAGTGTATATAAGTCTTAAGTGCATCTGTTTATTAACAAATTGCAACTAAAAGTCAGCATAACTGGTAGCTGTTACGCATTGTTTGAAAAGTATTGTCTAAGAGGTTTATCAGTCCGTAGGACCCTCAAGATGTTCCTATTTCAGAATGCACCATAATAACATGCAAACCCAAATTTTAACAGTCTGCTTGCATCTGAATAAGTTATCAACATGTCCAGATAAATGTCTTGGTTTTCATTAGTCAGTCTGCAAACTTCATTTCTTCTAATTAAAAGTATATTTGTATATATAAATTCTAAATTTACTGAATATCAAGAGATAATATGCCAGACACAGATTTAACTAAGCCTGACTTGCTATCATTTACTTTGCTATACCACCAATTAATTCATATTCTTACTTAACAAGTCAATTACATTATAAGGAAAGTAATTAGCACTGCATGAATAATGTGCGTCTAGCTGTCAAGGAAGAATAGTTTAAGGCATAGCCAAAGCAAAATTTAATATTTTTCCTTAAATGACAATGATGTGCTAAAACATATTTCCATAACCCTGAAAAGATGGTTTTATTTATTAATTCTGTACTTCACTGATGAGCTTCTCTACCTTTCCAATCTTCTCTTGCTTGTTGCTAGTCTTCTAAGATGTACATTTATTTTCTGAGGAAAACTGTTTCTAAACTATACCTCTGTTTGCTGCAAAGAGAAGCAAAATAAAAAAATAATGTAAGGCTGCTTTTTCCTCAGAAGTCAAAATAGCTATGTGAGTCTAACACAATTCAGCTATCGCTATAAGGATCTGACCCATCACACAAATGGGTAAAGCTGCACACAGAAGTAACACTGGTTAACCAGATAGATTATGCTTATGAGTAGGACTTACATATATAAATATTTGCAATATTTAGGCCCTAGAAATGCATTTCAGAAACAAAGATTTTTTCATTTTGTAAAAAGTCCCTAGGATTTTAGGTAATCTTCCCACGTATTTAAACACAGATAGGTGTTAACCCATTTAAAATGAAAAATATCTTTGCTTGTCTGTATATAAGGGAGACCAAAATGAAAGCACAGTTGGACATATTTAAGTATGGGGGGGGGGGGTGAGGATTTTCAGCATTTTTGTTGTTTTAAATAGCAGTTCTCTGACAGTTTAGTCTTTCATTGATCTGAGTTTTAAAGATTAAATAATAATAATTCTTGGCACTTGTGACTTTGCTTTTACAAAGTGCTGTATAAACATTAATTAATCCTCAGGCTTAAGTCTTCAGAAAAAAAAAGTTCACAATGCTTTTTCAAGCAAATCTGGCTAGGAAACTCAAAAGTATATGATTTATTTATTAAAATAGCTTGAGCAATTTCTGATTATAGAGCCATTTCCAAACAGTGTGTCTTAGATAACATCATAAACATATTTTAAGGTTTGTAATAGTTAAGACTATCAAAAGACATTGCACAGTTATACTGACATCAGTTTCCAACAGCTGTCATAACAAGAGTAGATCTAGCTCACAGTTGACTGGGAGAACTGTGTTAGCATTTGAGATATGGAGATAACAACTTCCTATTGCTGTACAATTCCTGTTTCCACATCAGATATGTCACACAACTTAGTCTTCTTATCAAAGGGGTCAGCTGAAACTACTTTCCAAATATTTCTTTTCTGCTTTCTCTACTGCAGTGAGAATCTCTGTACTTGCATCTCTACTAGTTGCTCTAACAGTTCACATCTTCCATTTCCTTAGAAGAAGTATCATGGCTTAAAACAAAAGAAACCCTGCAATTTTCAACATCTTTCAATGATGACTGGAATTAACTCATCCAGAGGGAATATTTTACATGCTACAACAGGGACTCAAACGTTTAAGTTTCAGTGTTACAGACGACATGTTGCTCTTAATTCATTGGCATACTAACCCCCTTTCTGACGAGAAAGTCTTAAATGTTTCTTTATATGGTAATTTGCAGTGTTTAGTCAACACTTCAAGAACTCTTGGGATGTTTGTCTAACTATACTGCTTTAAAATGAGTATCTGAAACACACACGATGACTCCACTAAGAAAAAGTCACATGTATGTTTCACTGGTGTCTTAACAGAAGACAGGTAACATACAAACCAGTTCTCTGTAAATAGTGAGAGGATGCAGCATGCTCAGCGCCGCGCAGCAGCTGCCATTTACAACAGATGCACCGCTGTTGTGCCGTAGCATGCCATTCCTCACTGAAATTCCAGCCTCTTGCAGAGCTCCTTCTGGCAAGGGTCCTGAAGCAAAACTCTTCTTTGCACGCCCTTTTTTAAGATAATTAAAGGAAGATCCCCATAAATTCTGAGTTAGTTCTTTTTTTTTAATTGAAAACAACTCATTTTGCAACAATTCTTCATCTCTTTGCAGACAACTTGCTGTATTTCAGTAAGCGCTACTTGTTTTTATAAAAGTCCACAGGACTGGCGAGCTCCAAAATTTTATCTCTGTGAGAAACTCCCCAAAATTCTGTTTATTTGAAAATGCTTTACAGCCAACCATATCCTTTAGTTCATTCCCTTCAGAACCCAACTCAGTTCCCAGTGTATCCATGTAGTTGTTTACTGTAGTCATATCATTAACCTTTCTGTTAGACAAGTAAAACCTCAATTCCCAGCAGTAGCAGCTCTTTCACGAAGAAAGATTGGCTTCACCCATGTTGGAGCACCACTAACTTCAGGAAAGCTCCTAATTTACGTCACATTAAGTAGCAGTAAAGTACTCCCCTTCTAGTGACTGTGAAAAATGTATTCTTTGTGAAGGGCTGGATTTCTGAACTCATGGTTGGTATTGACACTATGCTTATAGCTGGGTAACTTGTTACCTGCAGAATGGAAAAATATTTCTGATTCTGAACTAGAAGGAAAAAAAGCTACTCAAGTACTTTGGAAAGGAAAGCATTTTGCACTGCGTTGTCAGAGGGCCTCCAGCATGCCCTTTGGGTGCGATTGGTGGAAAGGGCTTCGATGAGTTGCAAGGATTCCTTCCACACTCACCTTCTAAACTGCTGCGAAGGGTTTTGCCCAGTCCATTTAACAACAGCCCAACAGTCCAGGGCTAGGCAGCCACCAACACTTCTAAACCGGGGCTCCCACTGGGAGAGATCAGCAGCACCAAGGCTGCAGCCCCTAAAGCACAGGCCACCTCTGGAGACAGGGTGGCAG
>NW_010559258.1:589-960 GCF_000687285.1 Phaethon lepturus | reverse complement strand
TGCCCGTGTGTGGGGAGCTGGAGCCCGGCACTCGTGCTCTGCCAGTCGGGCTTCGCCCCGGAGAGCAGAGCCTCGGTGGCCTCGCGGGCGGCTCCCGTGCCCCTGCAGGCATGACGCGCCTCCAGCTGCAGCGTGTCGTGGGAAATAGCCACACGCTTGCTGCTGATGGATTTTCAGGGACAAAATGTTGTGACGTGCAAAAAAAAAAAATTTTTTTTTATTTCTATTGGGATAGCAATGAGTCCTCTCTGGTTTTTTACCTCTCCAACTTTCAGGGTAGCACGGGAGCAGATTTGGCAAGCGAGACAGCTGGAAGAGCTGTTCGGCGATGGCAGTAGCCGTGCAGGTGCCGTTTTCTGCTGACGGCCGGT
>NW_010559258.1:0-279 GCF_000687285.1 Phaethon lepturus | reverse complement strand
TATTCTTCCTGGTGGAGAGGTTTGGATACGGCTGAAGGTGAATACAACTTTACCCAGGTCCGTGTCCTACCAAGCACAACTTGCCCAAGCAGCGCAGGTGTGAGAAACGCTATCCTTTTTGTTAAATGACTTTAGGTTGAAGCGTTTGGCAGCGAAAACCCCACAGCTATAGGTGACTGTAGCAGGCACAGGAAGGTACACTGAACGTATGGCCAGCCAAAATCTGCAGCCTACGAGCGTGTCTCCCACCCGTGGCACACGGAGAGGCAGCGCCCGGGA
>NW_010559257.1:2147-2837 GCF_000687285.1 Phaethon lepturus | reverse complement strand
TCCTCAGGCCTCAGCCTCCCCCCGAGGACCCTGTCTCCCAGGGAGGACGACTGAGTTCACGGGTACAGGGAGATGCAGTAATTCACGGAGCACCACAGACGACACAAATACATCCAAATCCTGTCCCGTGCTGAGCTGAAGTCAATGAGATTTGAAGATGCTCAGCAAAACCTTTTAAAGGATCAGCTCCTTGAAGCGTAATCAATAACCAGTTCATCATCCTCTCTACTTCTCTTTCCCCCATGATGCCTTTCTAAAAAGCAGCTGAGAAATTCCTCAGTCACTGGCCAACCAGCAGGCAGTAAATCTGCAGAATATAAAGATGATTTTCATTTCCATTGGGCTGCTCTATTTTTCTCTCTAAATATTTCAGGGGAGCTCGATTCATGGCTTCTCCTTCGGCGTTAAAAGAAAATAATAATAATTTTTTATTTAAAAGGTAGAGAGCAAAGCCCCGAGCACTGGGGCCCTCTGTATTGTGTTTCAAATGGTTCCCAGCTTCATTACTAGCTCTAAGCAAGTTCTGTATACATCACCTAGTTTAATTCAGCAATATCATCAGTGTCAATGGGTATCCAGCGGCTGCCGGCTATTGGTCATCTGGACCTGACACAAACTCAATAAATACTCCATAACCCCTGACAGCCGCTAGCACATTAGCCAAAAATGAACGATTGCACAACCAGCCAG
>NW_010559257.1:0-2117 GCF_000687285.1 Phaethon lepturus | reverse complement strand
CGCGCTGACTGATGGGCCTGCGCTGAGCTCTGACCACAAGTGAGATCAGGGGAAGAATGATTTTATGCTTTAAGAAAAGAATTAGAGATGGTGGCTGGAGTGATTGGAAAACCTTCATGAGGCTTCTCGCTCCTTCCTGCCTCCCCCTGCCACGCCGAAAGCCATCAGCTCTCCGACTGTGGCACGCTCCACGCTGCGAGCTGACCACACGATTTCAACAGCAGCAGCAGTTTTTATTATTCTATACATTATTTATGTTACCATCAGCAGCTTTATTTCATGTCCTAGCACATTATTGCTATAAATTATTATTTTAAACTCTTTGGTGAGACTTTAACCACTGCTTAAAAATAAGCACTTATTTAAAGGTAACATTTTGCAAATGGCTTCAAGAGCTGTAGGTGTGCCAGACTGAGAGCCTCCACTACTGACTTCAGAGACGGACTGAAGCTCAAACCACAGCGCTTACCCAGAGCCAGCCTTGCTTTCCTTCCAGAGAGCCATTTTGGGCTCCTGATCATGTTGCCCTAAGTCATATCTAAATGCTAACCTGAAGCCTTTGCTGAACTTGAGCCTCATCTTTCTCGAGGACCCTCCTGTGAGCGTGTGGATGGCTTGCAGTGGAATCAAGGATTTAGGTCAGGTGCTAGGTAAGGTCCGGGAAATTTAGAGGAGCTGAAACTCCTGTATCTGTTGCTATGCTGCATTGCTACTTGCCTCTGGCAAGTACCTTGCAACCAGATCTTTAAATTTTTCAGCTCCCAAGAAAACCATGGGTAATATCCATATGCTGAAAACCCGGCTAAGGGGAGCTAATCAGAATGGCCAGACCATGTTCAGCTTTGGGCACGTGGCTTTTACTCTTCCAGTGCCTCAGTTTCCCCATAGGCATAGGAAATTTTTCACCCTGCTTAGGGACCGTTGATCTTTTTCTCCAAAACTAGACGTTTTTGGCTTGACTACTTTCCCCGTGTCACCTCAGGAGTCATTTTGTACCAGAAGGAACAATCTGGTGCAGAACTTGGACTTCCAGTTGTACAGCAGATAACCCTGCCTTTCCCCAGCCCTGCAGCTCACTTATGCAGCGAGACGCTGAGCTCCACGCTCCCGCCAGGACCGGCCCTTGGCGTGTATTTCCCAGCACCCGGCACAACCGCAGCCCTCGCCCGAGATGGGACCTGCATGTGCTATGGCGATGCAAAGGGAAGGATAATAGCCCGGCTTGTTTTATCATGCTCGTTCCTGTCTGCTCAGAATCTGTCATCATTTTCACTACCCGGAATAGCTGTCACTCCAGTTTTGGCTCTAGGATCCTGTTTTGATTCCAACCCTTATCGAGTTTATCTAGAATCCTTCTGCTCATTTAAAAGAAAAAAAAATACCCACCATCCAAAAAAAATCTCTTATTGAAAGTGCTTTTAGTAGTTTGTCTGAGTCGGATCCCAAAAAGCCCTGCGTGGGTTTGATGCACTCCAGCCTAATTGATGTCCCCAGTTTTGAAGAGCTGTCTAGATTAGGGGCCCGCCAAAATCTTTCAGAGTAATGTGATTTGCTGGAGAGCCACAGTATAGGTTTGCAGAAACACTGATGCTCCTGCTGCCAGCTTAAATCAGATACCAGCCTGACCTCAGAAAGCAGTGTCTTTTCCTATAAATTTTGGCATCACATTGAGTTACATCATTCGTGCTCCATTATGTGCTGTTACAGACAAGAAGTCATGCAAGTTAATGTGGCATCTGGCTGGAATTTAAAGGCAAATGCACAAGGCTGGAAAACCCAAATCCACCTTCGCCCTCGGACACCTGTGGCTGCTCCGCTGGCCTTGCCCACGGCCCCGGCCATTCTGCTCGAATAGGGCAGGGATGCGTCTCTACGCAGGTAGAAGTCCCCACATTTACTTCTGAAAGGCTTGTCCTCCCCCCTCCCCTTTCTGTTTTTGACAAGGAAGATGAACAGTAATTCTTCATCTCTTGGAGGCAGAAGCTTGCTGACTAGAGCTCCATCTGGGGGCACCATCTGGGGATGCCACCCGGCTTGAGCAAGCGCGAGCACGCTGGGGGAAGGAGGTGGGCGACGTGGGGAGGCCCCGCTCTGGCCACCCGCCTGCCCTGCTCGCA
>NW_010559256.1:304-2595 GCF_000687285.1 Phaethon lepturus | reverse complement strand
CGGGGAGGCACGTAGCGCCGGGGCGGCGGGGGAAGCACCGCTGCCGGCAAACACCCCTTCCTGGCCCGGGGACGCCCGCACCGCCGGCGGAGCTGTACTTGAGAGCAGGGGCGAGCCCTCAGGTGTTGTGGAGAAAAGCGGCCGAGCGACCCGAATAGATCTGGAGGCTGGGAGAGGGGCAGGGCATGTCCGTGCTAACTCTGGAGATGGGGCACTGGGGACAGGGCGTATCGAAAGGGGGTCCTGCAGGCCGAGACCCGGGGCTGAAGCTCATGAACGGCTCGCCCAGTCTGGCCACAGGGACTAATGGTAGCTGCTCTGTGAAACGCAGAGCTTAAAAGCCAAGTCAATTTTTAGATGATCCTGACCTGCCAGTGTGCTTATAAATCACAGGCCTGAAAGACATGCAGAGCAACATGTCCACCAAACTCCCCAGTGAGGGAAAAATGTAGGTGTAGACCTCATAGAAAAGCTTCATTTGTACTCATTTGCAGTAAAGCAGTGTCCAAACATGAATTCAGAGCCCTTTTGAACTCAAATTCCCACAGAGGCCTCAGCAGCACAGCCCCTATACCACTTCCACAGGAGGGAATGGCAAAAGCCGTAGGAGGACGGGGACTTGGAGAGAGTTAAGGGACTGTAACGCTTCCCCCACAGAGCACCGAACTGGCGATGCACAACCGCCTCTCACAGCGCTCACCGCAACCAGCGCTGCTCCCGACAGCACTCCGCAACGCAACACGTTACCGGTGGCTTTCAAGAGACACGGCGCGTTGCCTGGGTTGGCTCATGTGTGGGAGCAGTGGCTCGAGTCCCTTCAGAGGCAGCTCAAGACAAGGGAATAAAAGCAAAGTTTTCATACTGCTAGTCACAAAATACTGAACAGACACCATTTTAGTTGAAGTTAATTGTGGGAGCTGCAGGTGCGTTCTACCTCCAAAACCTGTATGTTAGTCTGTTTTCAGATTTTTTTAAAGATCTATATAAACACACACATCAAGTGTTAAATGAAGCTCTCCAAAAATAATTTTTATTCTGCTACACTGTTTCACTAGCTCATTTGCAACAGATCTTACACTGCTAGTTCCATAGGATAAGGAGTACAAAAGGTTTAAAAATTAAGTTTACCTCATAACTTAGGGGTGATTTCCCCTCTTCCTAGTGCCTGTTTTGTTTTACTAAGCAATAGCAGTTGCACTAGAGCAGGCAACATGCTAAGAACATACAATTTCATCCTCCTTTTTCAAAAATTCAGAGTCCAAATGCTAACTTTTCAGCCCTTGCTCTCAATTTTAATTAATGTAGCGCTTGTGAGAAGTGACAATTTTCTTGACAGTGATGAACAGCAAGTTGTGTATTTATCCATCTGAGAGATGCACTGCAGACAAGAGCCAAGCACTTTTCTCATCAGTGCACCTCAGTCTTGATCTCAGAGGGCTGAGTTCATTATGGAGTGCACTCTGGCCCTGGCCTTTCACTTCCAATTGCGGAAAGGAGTATCAATTTTCATTTGCATACTTTGTCTGCTGAACTCTAGACTGCCAATTTAGTTTATACAAATCTCCCAAAAAGCTGTTAGATGGCAATATTTCACATCACTGGCTGAGCTTTGTCAGCCATCCACACATTTTAAACCCATGTTTTTACTGATTCTTTTGAGTATCTGGGACGGTGACAAACCTTTCATTGGTACTGACAGACCCATATACAAGCCACCATTCAGTCACCAAAATAAAGACATCCAGAAGAGCTGGGTAATGATGACATTCTCTTATATACTATCTTGGAGTTTCTTTCAGCCTTTTAAAGCTTCTAGGTCCCTATTTGTTTTTCAGAAAATGCTTCTAGAATGGATGTAAACTTAGGAGAGTAGTGCTGCCTTTCCTGGGTATGTTTACCCTGAACGATCTCTCCATCTCCTATCAACAGTCCAGGATCCTCAGCAGTTCGTAACTGAAAACTGATGCCCTCAAAACCAAACACTAGAAAAACATGAAATAAGCTTCAAGGATGCGAGAAAAACTTGGTCATCACCACAAAATACCTCACAAAAAGCAAATGCTGATTAAGATAAAAGCTTGCCTGCTCCAGGCATTTAGTATTCATTTAAAAAAATAAAAGAAAAAAGCATTTTTTACAATGCCGACAACAATCACAGTTTTATGTGAAAATAGAGTAACAATTTAAAACTATTTCTTTAACCTGACTGCTGGACACAGTGACAGCACACAAGGCCCAACCGGCCCACCTGGCTGCCAGGGCACTGCCCCAGCCCGGGTTTACCCCCGGTT
>NW_010559256.1:0-289 GCF_000687285.1 Phaethon lepturus | reverse complement strand
AGGAGTGTTTATGGCAGGCGCCAGCAGGCCGCAGAACGGCACAGCCCATCCCTTTAACCCTACCTGGGCTTTTAAAAAAAATTTTGTGGAAGCCTAGAAAACTCCAGACAGCACCAGGGACATCTACAGGTACCGACACCCAGAGGTAAAACTTCACCTGGTGGGCCAAGGTTACAGCTTCGGTATTTGGAAGAACAGGGAGAGTTCACCTCTCGCCTCCCGGGATGTGCCCTCGCCCAGCCCGGCCTCGCCCGGCCCGGCCTGCCCACCGCTCCCGGCGTCCCCCGGG
>NW_010559255.1:419-770 GCF_000687285.1 Phaethon lepturus | reverse complement strand
TAGAGATGTGCTGGACTGAGTGAGAAGGTAATTTGTTCCTTTTTTGTTTCTTCGATTTTCTTTTTGCTGTAATTCTTTCATAGTATCCTTCTAAGCTGAATGATCTGTTAAACAGAGAATGAGTCTAGATTTGAGGGAAATAACCTGCCACGGACAATGAGATTGAAGAAGTTCAGCAACTCAGGTTAGTCATACCAGCATTTGTACTCACTGAAGGCATCATTCACTGAAAATATATTTTTTTATAGGATCTGAGAATTAGCATATAAGTCTCTGTTCCTAGGGACAGGTTAAAATTTTCAGTTCCTGTTTGAGCGTCCACCTTTGAAAATACAACTACAGGAAAGTATT
>NW_010559255.1:0-269 GCF_000687285.1 Phaethon lepturus | reverse complement strand
TATTCTCTGAAGATATCAACAGATCCCTTTTACTCATAGTGTGTGAAAGAAAATATTTTGCTTTCTGAGGAATTTTCCATTAAAATTAAGAAATGTAAAACATATAAAACTAGTTAGTAGCTTTTACTAACAAAATAAAATTTTACAAAGGAAGAATAAATATCATAGCTAACTTCCCATTGTACTAGAGGTAAGTTACACTAGAATTACACTATAAAAAGTATATATAAAGAGATATTTAAATATTTCATTTATTTATATATAAATTA
>NW_010559254.1:0-5733 GCF_000687285.1 Phaethon lepturus | reverse complement strand
CGCGCGCTACGGCCGCGCTGCGCGTGCCGTCTGGTGGGGCGCTGAGCATCTGGACCCTGCAGCGCGTCGCGAGAGCTTGTGCTTCCTGTCGAGTCACAGCTGGCGAAGACTTGACATTCTCAACACGTGGAACTATTTCCTTCTTCGCTACACGCCTCCTCCATGAAGGAGTCGTGGATTTCCTGAGTTTTGAAAGAGAATCCATTAAACAAATGGGAAAGTGTGGTTTTTAGATCACAGTTATCTGGTTTGGAAACTGCAGATGAACTTTGCTGAAAGGACGTTTCCTATCACACAAGTAGAAGGTATAATTCCAGGAAAACTTGGTCTTAAAATTCCTCATATGCTCAAGTGACAACTTGTAAATGCCAATACTTCTGGTGTATTTTAAGGTGTTCTGTCTTTTTTACTTAGAAATAACCTTCATTTATTTATTTCTAATTTTTGAGTTGCCTACCTTTGTGTGAATAAAATTTCTGCTATATTCAAGAATGATGCATTTATTTATTCTGTCTGGTTTTGTCTGGAGGGATTAGAACATCCCAATCCAGTGTAACTTCCCGCACGGAAGTTGTAGTATTCGTAACTGAAATGTATTGTAGGTATAAGGCTCTTCAAAATAGCGAAGAAATTAATCTTTCAAAGATCCATGGGGCAATTCTTTTCCAACATCTGTGTTTCATAACTGCATCTCTCCTACCACACCAGGTGTCGCAGGTGCGAGGACCTATGGCTTCCAGGCACAGGCCATGGGAGTCCCAGCTGGGTTTGCTGTTCCACCCACCCAGAACCAGCCCATTGTGCAGGAGGGGACGATCTGGATGCCTGTCCCTCCTCCTCTTCCCAACTGCCCTCCTGGACTGGAATATCTCACGCAGGTACCTGCACCCTTCCTCCTTCCCGAAAGAACAGGTATTCACCTGAGAAGCAGCCTGCATCCGTGAAAATGCTAAAAAGAGCATCTGGCTTTGTTGCAGCTGTATAGGTTGCTCTTCTGGGCTGCTAAGTGAAGCCTTTTGTAACGTGATGGATGCATGTTTGAGTGCGGCGGTGCCTGGTATGGCTGCAGCACTTCACGGCATGCTCTCCGGCGCAGTGAGATGCTGAAGGACCAGGGCACAGGGCTATCGTACGTCCTTCCTGTTTCTGAAGCTGCTGTTTGTGAGCTGGAATGCATACCTTTGGCAAGGTGTATATCATGAACGTATATAATATGGGCAACTGTAGCACATTAGAGGTGCTTAATTTTCGACATGATGCTTTCTTCACACCTCTTCAAAATGTTGTTAAGGAAGGTGCCAGTCACGTCACAATGCAGAGAATGCTAATAGCAAAATAAGAATTGTTTACCCGTTACGGAATATGTCCTCGTCCTGTAAAAGTACAGTTTATCTCATCACTGGGAGCAAACACTGCCCTGCCAAATTGACAGGGGACAGGGCAGGGGGGACGTAGACACTTCCACAGCTTCACCGGTCGGTGATCTGCCTCTAGTGTCTCGACCCATAAATCCGCATTCTGAAATGAAACAGCAGTGCTGCTTAAAACTGGATTTCTCTTAGTTACAACTTGTTAACTATTTATTCTGTTTAATTTTTCAACCACAAACAGATTGACCAGATACTAATTCATCAGCAAATTGAACTTCTTGAGAGTAAGTGAAAAGTATTCATAACAGAGAAATGTTTAAATCTAATAATTCCAAGAGTGGTAAAATTTAGACTTTCTTAGACACTATGTATTTAAGGTGGATTGCCATCTTTCTCTTTCCTGTCTCTGTTAACTGTCTCAATTCCTGCAGAGGTTGTGGAGAAGAGGAAGGAGAAGATAGGAGGGCAGAGGATTTTAAGCAGGTTCTATGTCTTAAAAGATACATCGCAATGCAACTGAATAATCTTGGTAGCTAGTTATAGCTGAAGTCACACACTTCCCGTGTTATTCATTCACGTGATTTCGACTTGCCTCTCTTCCCTACTTAAAGATCTTTTCTGTCTTCTCTTACTCCATCTAATTCCACAGACTGCATGCGGCCCCGATCCTGTTTCCAGGCAGTCCTGCTGTTTTAGCGAATTGAACTGCTTTCCTTCTGCTCCCCTCTTCCGTTCACTTTAAGACTATCAAAGTCATGTTATCACTGTCTTTCAGATAGAAGAAATAAAAGGGACCATTCATCTTGGCAGACACCTAATGCTGCTGCATTTTCTTTCCATAATGCTTTGAAGAGTACTTTCATTTGTTAGAGAAATTAATCAAAATTTCTGCTTTGTCTCTTGCTTTCTGTTTGTGCTGCTGTGAATCTGGCCTGCGAGGCTTTTTTTGTGGCCGCCTCATTCTGAATGTATTTGTGCCCTCTAAAGCCCTTTTCTTGCCTCACCCCCAAATACAGTAAGTTTCTTTCATTCTCATCCCTCCAGCTCTTCTGTGGGAATCTTCCATGCTGTGGTGTTTGTAACTGTGACGCTTGCTCTGGCAGTAGGTATCCATGTCTGGTGGGAGGGCACTGACGGACATCTCTGTGCTCTTTCCACGTTGCTTCTCCTCTCTGAACTCCATCAGGCCACTCTGCTCGAGGGTCCTTCCCCACCACTTCCCTGTGCCAGTAGCTGCCTCTGACAGACTTTGGGTGAGGGCTGCCTTCCCAAAGGGTGGCTTTAGAGTTAGCATGGTGACTTTTCTGACCAGACACATCTCAGGAATTTAACAGTTCTGTTCCTGTTTTTCAGTTTTGACTGGCTTTGAAACAAACAACAAATACGAAATCAAGAATACGCTGGGGCAAAGGGTGTACTTTGCAGCAGAGGACACTGACTGCTGTACCAGGAATTGCTGTGGACCATCACGACCGTTCACCCTCCGGATTATAGACAACCTGGGCCATGAGGTGATAACGCTGCAGAGACCCCTCCGGTGTTCTTCATGCTGCTTTCCCTGCTGCTTACAGGAGGTGAGTTGCTCCCTCACGCTGTCTTCCCTCACGTGGGACGTGGTCCACCTGTGCAGTTTTAAGATGGGGTTGTCTTGAATCAGGAGGCGAGGTGAAGCAAGTCAGGTTTTGTCTGTAAGTTGTGGGGAGAGAGATCTGTGGGATTTGTGTGTGGGTCTCCTGGGTCTGGGAAGACACTAGTGTGATGCAATATGTAGGTTTGCCCTGGCCATTTCTGATTATGGTACTGAAAAATTTGATTCAACAGCATGTCAGGGAACTTGTGGCTAGTGCCAAAATCTGTGTAACAGTTGGGCAACAGCTTTCATAAAATAACAGCTACAGTTTTCACTATACTGCTGTGAAAGCTGTAATGAAATTCAACACATGAAATGATGAACTTTTTTAATATTAAGATAATTATGGGGTGATGCAACTTCTGAAGCCTCAAATCTGAGCCTACTCAGAACTGTTACTGAGGGATTTGTAGTAGCTGCATCCGTGATGTCTTCACTGAACGCTTTCAGGATGCTCAACAGCCTTTCTTCCACTAGACTTTGATCTTTCTACTGTAGATATATATGTAGATATACAGCATGCTTAGGAGCATCTTACTGTTTTCAGCGAAGGCAAAAGTTGCATATGAGGTCTGCAATTTGTGCGCAGTTTTCTGAAAAAGTTCACAGAAGACTCCATGCAGCTTCATGCATTGGAAAGCCAGGCTGCTGTGGAAAAACTGTTGTGCTTGGTTTGTGTGCTAGTATGGGTTTTGTCTAACAAGCATATGAAAGCATGAACGTTCACGTGGAGGTTTTCTTTTTCCTGTGAAGCTGGAAGTTCAGGCGCCTCCAGGAACGCCAGTTGGTTATGTTGTCCAGACCTGGCATCCTTGCCTGCCAAAGTTTACCATTCAAGATGAGAAAAGAATGGATATACTGAAAATTAGTGGCCCATGTGTTGTCTGCAGCTGTTGCGAGGACATTAATTTTGAGGTATGCAATGCTAAAAATTGTATGTATCTTCTTTCAGGTAGTAGTTTGATAGTAGTTTGTGTCTCGACTTACTACCTGTCAGCTGCGTATATAAATAATTAGTACATAATCTTTTAACGCTAGATCACTTCTCTAGATACCTAGATTAGTCTAGATAAGCCAGACAAACTTCCGGAAATGGTATCTTAAAGCCACTCATCTGTGATCAGTGAGACTGATTCCCTGTGGTCACACACAAATGTCTTAATTGAAATACTTAGCAGCAAAATCTCCTTGAATCTGTTATGTTAGGCCCTAACAAAAAAATGTTGTTCTCAGCTGTATTGGTTATTTATTAAAATGACTTCCTACAACCACTCATTTAATCCTTTAATAATTCAATGACCAAGTAAATCATAAATACATATTTGAATGACTGAAGAGTTATAACTTTTACTTAAAAATAACAGTGATTAATGCATAATCATTTTCGTACACGTGAAGCAGTAGATATACTAGTCTACCATTTAATATTTAAAATAATGTTGCATATAGTTACTAAAGCAAATTTATCATCATTTTATTTTGGGGACTAGTCTTTCACACGACCCTGAAGACTGTATCTAACCTTAGGAAACATAATGTTGACAAAGGGCTAAGCTCTGCTTTGGAGCAGAAGAATGTAATTTGTTTAATTTTCACTTGAGCAGTTCCTGATACATGGCAGGAGAAACTAATTCACTCTCTTGGCTAAGAGACAACACTTCTAGCAGAGTGTGCGTGCGTGCGTGCATGTGTGCGTGTGGTAGCTGTCTTCCAACACCATTAAAACAGAACTCCACAGCCAGATTTAGAATTAAGTTCATGTTGGTGCCTCTTAAGACTGACGTTCTGATAGTCAGGGTTGCCTTTTGGTACGAACAGCTGCATTCAGTGGCTGCATTAATTCAAATAACACAATCTGAAGCTTTCAAGTGGATCTATCATGAAAAGGATTTGGGAATATTACGAATGACAGGTTTGATGTTGTTGGTTTTTTAAATTTTATATTAAACTAGGTAAAGTCTGTGGATGAGACTTCTACTGTTGGGAGGATTTCTAAGCAGTGGACTGGGTTTTTGAAGGAAGCCTTTACAGATGCAGATAACTTTGGAATCACATTCCCAATGGACCTTGATGTAAAAATGAAAGCTGTCATGATCGGTGCTTGCTTCCTTATCGTAAGTCTGTCATTTACTAATACTTGAATATGAACTGACTTTTTCATCTCCGTGTTCAAATTGCGCTGGTAAAGGACTTGACTCTGAGCTCCTTGAAGTGGATGGCAGCTTGTTGTGAACCTCCGGTGTGTAAAGCTAACCACGGAAGGCAACAAAAAATTAGTTCAGATAATAAGCTTATTCTAGACTACACGAAGTGCTAACTAACTATATTTAAGCGGAGCTGCGTGTGTGCTGGCACTGAGAAACCCTGTAAAGGGAAGACTCCTTACAGACTTGTTAGCACAGGAGAGCATGTTTATGTGGATGGTGAGGCCAGAAAAGCGCAGATCCAGCGTAGCCAAGGGACCCATCGAAGCCAGAGCAGCCTGCCGGTGAGCTGCGCAGCTGAACGCTGCGGCCAGTTCCTCCTGACTCTCCTTTTTGGAAGCCTGTGAAGCGCCGAGCCGGGGCGGAGTGAATGCGCTCAGGGGAATCGTTTCCAGCGGGAGGGACCTGCGGAGGCGAAGCGGGTCTGACTCGCTGCAGGGCTTCCCAGCTGCGCCCGGGCTCTCGCGCGGCAGCGGCGGCAGCGCAGCTCGCTTTGCCCTCTGAAGACGGTGTGCGGCACGCTCGCGTC
>NW_010559253.1:24003-33003 GCF_000687285.1 Phaethon lepturus | reverse complement strand
GGCAGACCTCCAGCTTCCCGCGCCCGGCTGCCGCCGTCAGAGCTGGAGGAGAGAGAAAAACAGTGAAGGGAAAGATCCACACTCTCCGGGGAGTTTTTTCCCATGCAGAGATAGGTCTTTCTGCCGGATACTGAAGCCACGGTGCCTGAAATGCCAAACATATCCCGCGACAGGCAAAATGAAGAAAGAAAATGGGTTGGAGCAGTACAGTTCTAGCTCTTACTTGTCATTTTAGTTCACTTCAAAGGTCACCTCTTCCATGAAAAGATCTTGTCGTGTTGTGGAAAGATGATGACTGGGACAATCAGCTTTTATTATTTTCTGCAAGTTACAGTGAAACCGGATGAGAACGGCAATAAGCATAAAATAGTCTACGGGCATGTGCGACTGAGGTTCAAGTGTCGCCGCAAAGAAACATAGAGCCTTGTCACATGAAACCTTCACCATTTCCCCCCATGGGTTTCTCTACTGCAAAAGCCACAGGCTGCCAGACTGAGCGTGTCTTGGCAGCGGCACGATCTCCAGAGAAAACACAGGTCTTCAGGTACGTGCTGTCTTGACAAGACCTTCTGCAACCTGTCCTTGACTCATTCCACCATGACTACAAGAGGGCAAGTGAGGGATCAAGCTGGAGGCACTGATGGATCACTACCAGCCACTGTCAAGTCAGTGACATTTGTTGCTTTTCTCTGTCCGAACGAGCACAGAGCAGCATTATTCAGATGGAGGATTTTTATTTTTAATATCTCTCTTTAGCCTGTAGATCTTTGAAACCAGGGAAACAATTGGAAAGCAAAAAACATATGAATATGTTCACCCGTTCTGCAAGAAAAAAGCAAACTCTGGGCTTTGTTTCTGGCCAGGACTGATCCTACCAGCAAGGGTCTTTGTGCAAAGCCAAAATTATCTCTCATTTCCAGTATTACAGACGCTCACAATATTACAGGTGGGTAGAAGTAACACCTGACAGCTCTTTCCCTGACAAAATGTGCTCTGTTGACTCGGGAAGTATGGTTGGGTTAGAAAAGACACATTCAATCTGAAAATAGCTCCAAGTGCAGGACCTGCCTTTGCCTTTGTCTTTGGTATTAATTTTAGACTTTTCGGTTCCTCCCTCTTCTACCCTAACTTTCTGTGCACTTCAGCACAGCTTCTCTAGCTGCTCCTAGTAGGAGTTTGAGCAGAAGGTGGGAGTCTATTTCTAACTGACGTAGCTTGTTTTTTCTTTGAAGTACATTTCTGTGGGATGGCTGATTACGAGGTGTTGATGGGTTTCCAACTGCAACACTGTTAATGTTGGGGGATTTAATTAATACTCTATTCTGTTGCGCATTATGGTTGAGTCTTCTTCTCTTGGGGTTGAGAGACACGAAGAGTTAAAAGAAAAATCATCTCGCTGCCACAAGCAGAACATACTGCAAAATCTATAATCAGATCCATGTGGGCTTTAAACGTAAGCTACAAATATAGAAGGAGGACTGTGTGTAATGTGCACGGCAGAGGGATTGGTATGCAGGGCTTTTGGGTTCTATTTCTAAACCTGCCTGCACTTGAAACGTTGCAGGTTAATTTGAGGTATTTCACATCAAAATGACTTACGTTTGCAACAATGAAAATACTGTAATTCACCCAAGTGTTTGGTGTTCACCATGAAATGTTCTTTGGAAAAGACTTTAGTGAAACAGGGTGATTTGATCCATGGCCATACCCTTCTCCATTCTGCCTTGCAATCCACTCTCGCTGGATCGACATGTCTTTTTGCTACTCTGTTCCTCAGGGTCAAAGCGACTGGTGCGGGCATGTAGCTCCAGCTCAAGCTCAGAAACTTCTGTGCTACTGAACGGTCAGACTTTACTGCTTCAGGAAGCTGGATTTGCTGCCTGCTGCTGAGAGAAACCCATGGTCTTGTATAATGCAGATAGCCAAGTATCTATCCTCAGAAATGGAGAACGTCTCCGAGGGGTGAAAGGAGCTCAACCCAGCTGGACCGTAGGAGACCAACTCACCAAGGTACACCCTGACTGCATCAGTGCCTGTGCTTTGAACAGAAGGTTGGACCAGATAACCCCCTCCAGCAATGAGCTGGATGGCCTGCTGCTGCTCTGAATACGGGTGCCTCACTCCTGCATCTCCAGCCTTCCAACAAAGCGGCTTTTGACATCCCTGTGCTCCAGCTCCACCACTGGTTACCTCAAGCCCAGAGTATTACCCTGCAGCATCAGCTGGTGTCCAACTGACCAAGCCCAAAAGCTCAAATAATCTACTTCAGGAAAAATTCTAGTAGTACCTGCTTATTTAAGCCTTTTAACACTCCTTCAATGGACTTACCGACCTGTTTCTGACATCACCAATATGCCTTGCAACAGCCATTGATCTCCAAAAAACGCACAACATAAGGTAAGGCTGTGCCTGCGTATTGAAAGGAGACGGGAAAAGCCAAGGAAAGGCGATGAGAGGAAATGAGAGAAATGGAAATGGTTTTGTTTGAAGTTTTACTGTATGCCACAGAGCTCCTGTGGCCCAGCGTGAACAAGGCGAGTCCACCAAGCCCAGCCAAGGAGCAGCGACCAGGATCCTGGGCTGGAAAACCAGAAACGTTCCCTTTGCAGCTTTTCCAGGAGGACATAAGAGCCATGAGAACAACTCACCGTGCAGTAACAAAGTCTTGGCATAAGCGCCATAAACCAGTTGCTGCATTTCTCAGAACATGGTTCAAACAAAACCTGAGACGAGTTTCAGGTGTGGACGTGCCCCCCTCCGTCAGTGAGCAACGTCAGACAAGCCACAGTCTCCAACACCAGGGATCTGCAACAGCACATTCAGCCTCTGCTGTTGTGCACAGCGTGTCTGTTTTCTTAGGGAAAAAGCAACTTTATCTGGAGAAGGGATCATTAAATTACTCCTATACGGCACGTGTATCTGTTTCACAGCCTGGCAGCAAGACAAATGCAGTTTGATGGAGTCATTCTTTGCACCTCCAACTCTGATGGAGTTATTACAAGTGACTCAGATACTTTTGTGCTGGGTTTTGATATTAGTCTTGTCCCAGGGGGAAATGTTCCATCTGGAGTTGGCTATAGTGTGCTGTCAGCAATTCCTAAACTTATGATGTAACTTGGCATTGCCGTTTGGATGATATCAGGCTGATATCACTAAGTCAAGCAGTCAGCTCTGCTCTGCGGAAGATTAGACACACCAGCAACAAGTATCAAAGAACAGACAACACACGACTCAGATTTTTAGAGCAGATTGCTATTTTCAGGCAGAAATCAGCTTTTCTCTTCAAATTTATTTGAACTCACCATTTTACTTTTGGGAGAACAAAAATAAAACAATGTGAAAGGGAGTCTTGAGATCCATATAAACTTGTCCTGCCTGTGACAGGACAAGAGACTGCTGAATTCAGTGGTTGCCTCATTTTTGCTCATTTTCCCATCTTACCTACCGCCAATTTTAATGGGATACTTGGGTATTCCTTTGAGATGGTTCCTCACCACGGTCCTGCGCCTGGGCCAGGACAACCCCCGGTATCAGTACAGGCTGGGGATGAGGGATGGAGAGCAGCCCTGCTGAGAAGGACTTGGGGTACTGGGGGGTGAAAAGCTGGACAGGAGCCGGCAACGTGCGCTCACAGCCCAGAAGTCACCCGTGTCCTGGGCTGCCCCCAAAGCCGCGTGGCCAGCGGGGCGAGGGAGGGGATCCTGCCCCTCTGCCCCACTCTGGGGAGACCCCCCTGCAGGGCTGCGTCCAGCTCCGGAGCCCTCGGCACAGGAGAGACATGGACCTGCTGGAGCGGGGCCAGAGGAGGCCCCAGCGACGCTCCGGGGGCTGGAACAGCTCTGCTGGGAGGACAGGCTGGGAGAGCTGGGGGGGCTCAGCCCGGGGCAGAGAAGGCTCCGGGGAGACCTTCCTGCAGCTGCCAGGGTGAGAGGGGCTGAGGAGAACGATGGGGACAGACTTTTTAGCAGGGCCTGAAGCAATAGGACAAGGGGTGACGGTTTTAAACTGAGAGAGGGCAGATTCAGGCTGCCTATAAGGAAGAAATTTTTTACCATAAGGGTGGTGAAACCCTGGCCCAGGTTGCCCAGAGAGGTGGTGGATGGCCCCTCCCTGGACACATCCCAGGGCTCTGAGCAACCTGATCAAGTTGGGGATGTCCCTGCTCACTGCAGGGGGTTGGACTAGATGGATCTTTAAAGGTCCCTTCCAACCCAAACTATCCATTCTCAATTTGTGTGCTACTTGCAAATCACAAATCTGCATTCCCAACTCTGCCAGTTACTCAGAAAGCCTCCTCAGATACAGAAATTCCAAGATGTCTGTGTTGAGTCCAGCTTTTGGCATTGCTAGGGGTGGGGGAAGGCATGGAATGGGGGTGACAGAGATGGAGAAGTCTTCTGCGGAAGCATCCTCAAGGTCACAGGCAGGATAGGAATGGCAGAGCTGCCCAGGAAAAATTTCTGGAGGAAGGAGGAAAGAGAAGAGCCTGGCTTTGTCAGGGAGAAGAGTGCAGTTCTCAGCTTTCAGACTGGAGAGCACGGCTGAGCAGGAGAGAGCAGGATGGCATGACCTGCAAAGGCAGAGCTCCAGGGTCGGGCAGAACTAGGCACCAGTCCCGAAAATGCCTGTGGCTTTATACCAGGCTTTGCCAGATTCATCCAGACAACCCAGGACTATCTCGAGTCAGGGAGCTCCTCTGCCAGATCTGATGCTGCCTATGAGGTCCCACTGCAGGGAGACATCTTAGTGGCTTCTGATCAGACTCTGAAGGCATCTGGATCACTATCCTATTTACAAGGTAGCCCTCAGGACCTAAACACCAGAGAACATTTGGGATGAGCTCTCTCTGGCCCGGTCACCCCTGTGAACTGTGAGCTCACCGGCAGCAAAGCCCCTGTCCTATTACCAACGCTCAGTCATTTCACTGACTAGTTCCATATCCGATTTCTTTTTTCTCCCATGACACCCTGGCAGCACTTTTAAAGTGCTTATTTGTATATGTTGCCCTTATTTCCACTAATAATGGCACAACGTCCTTGCTACTCAGTTACGTCCCGGTGGGCGCAGGAGCTGACTCCTTCCGCGACGCCCCGCGAGCGGCCCGGAGCAGCCCAGCCACCCGCCGGGACAAACCTCATCCCTCCATCTTTGTCCTTTAAAGCTCAGGGGCAATACTTTCTGATAGACTCCATCCATTACAAGGCTCTAATAAGGTTACATTTTCAAACGTACAGCATTCAAAACAGCTCAAAATACAACCTTGCTTTTTTTTCCCCGCTTCTAACCCGAAACAACCTGACCAAACACCAAGCCACATGCCAGCCGCTGTCTGTACCCTCGGATCGTGTCATTTTTAAACAAAGCTGACAGAATCAAAATTAGCGCTCTGTTACCCAGACAGGAACACTACCTTGGTGTATTAACTTGACAGGAACATTTCCAGCGATGCCAGCAGATTAGCGAGTTGAGTACAAAACACAGTGGATAATACTTAGGAGGTCACTGGAGTTAAAAGCTAAGAACTCCAAGTCTGAATATCTCAAGGAGTGGAGATGAGAGTGCGATTCACCTGTGTGAAGGGGAAGGGGCAGGGCTTCTGTATGATAGTCGTGAATACAAAAATACAGTCTTGCACAAAAGGACATTTGTTTAATTACCAGGTGCTAAATAATGAGTTTTCAGAAAGTCAATGGCTGATTTAACAGTCGCGGTGCTGCGCGTAACAAGGAAGGGGAGAGAGAAACAGGGAGATGCTTTCGATGAATATACCAAATACCAAGAGAGAAAGAGCAGAGTTTTGTGTCCATCTCGCGTAACGTGAGATGTTTCCAAGAAATAAGTGGCCTCGTTGTCAGAGATGCTGCATACCTGCATGCTCCTGGAAAGCGCCAGGAGCTGCAGAAGCTCAGGATTTTCAAAAGCCAAACTCTTCTGTCTGACTTAAGCCAAGTGCAAACTCCGCCTTGGCACCTGTAAATCACCTGAAATCAAATCGGAAGCACTGACCCTGCTCCCTTCATCAAAAGAAGGGCTGAGTCAGGGCTGCAGCAGGTGACAGGGAGCCCATAAATACACACACAGACGTGCCAGAAGCAGCTACAGCATCTACAGAAATCACCTGTCTCTCCCCAAAGGCTGTCAAAGCTGTTGATTTGTGCTCGCTCCACCTCCTCTTCGTCTTTTTCTGGAAGATCCAGCAGGTAGGAGACAATCTAAAACAAAATGACACGTCAGCTCACGAACGTGGATGCTTCATATATAAACTGCTGACATCTTAACACGAGGTGCTCTGGATACACAGAGGAAAAGGAACCACCTCTCCCTGGCACCCTGAGTTCAACTAAATATTTTTCCAGAAATCAATCACTGAACCTGCTGCCCTGTACAAGTGAAAAAAAACCAACCCCAAGTGTCTGGATAGAACCGCACAGGATGAGCCTTTGTAGCAGCAGCTCATTATAACCGTCTAAGTCTTGCTGCGGGTGAGCTGGTGGGCAGCGGACGTGCCTTCATCTGCCGCTACAGCTGCCGTAACCAGGGAGGAAACACCGGTGTGTCCCTCCGTATCGGCTCTCAGCTGCCGGGGCGCAGCGATCACCCCCTTTTGCTGCTGGGGAAACCGAGTCACAGACAAGCGATCTCATGCTGTGGTTATCATCGTTAGCTTAAGCTCCAGCCAAGATGAAGTTATTCCCAGAAACTATTGGCTCCTTTCTAGCAAATAATATTTTTAAGCAGACTGTTAAGAAAGCTTCCACTATGTTTTTCTTCCAGCTGCGGATGCTCTGAAACCCCAGAGAAGCAAATTAACTTCTTTAAAGGGTAAACTAAAGGATTTAATTGACTGAAAACCGGTGGAAAATTTCAGTGTTTGGATCATATGATGCGAGAAAGCAAAAGGCTAAGAAAAAAATGGAGATTTTACTTTAGTGACCGAAGGACAAAAACATTTTTCTCATTCTCTGCTGGGGTCTAGGCTACAACCAGCATTTCTGAGCACCTGGGAGGAAGCCGTGCCTGCTCCGCTGCCTGCACCTGCCTGTGGGCACAGGCGGAGAGAGGCACCAGCGCAGGGGAGCAGGGATTTCAGCGACGAGTGCCATCTCCCTGGGTCCTGCCAGTGACGCTCTGGTGCCAAAGGGGACACTGGGAACGAGAGTGGCACAGGGGGGAACCAGAAACCCAGGAGCGTGCCTATGCGAAAGGTGCTGCTGAAGCGATGCCCGTGGTACCTCCACAGCAGATGCCTTGTGTGTATGTTCGTGCCTCGACGGGAGGGCACGGAGCTCAGCTCACGAACGCCCCGCGCACGCGGCTGACCTCCCAGCCGGGTGCTGCACTGCGTAGTGGACCTCGTGTTGCGCGACTAAAACGTAAAACTAAATCTGGTAAGGTTACGCTAGGGTGTAATCACAGCAAGGACTCCAGTGTGGCTCTAGCAGTGATTAAGATCACTTTATAAACATGCTAAATACTTGTTTTATCACCAAAGTTGGAGAAAAAGAGCAAATCAGCTTGCTACGGCTGCAAGCACCTCAAAACAGGGAACTGCAGTATCTTCTATCAGCAGCCAAGCACTTTTTATGGTACAGCAGAAATATTAAACAATTCCAAAACTACCTTCTAGAAGTTATAAAGGTGATCAGTATGATCTGGGGGAAACACCCATTTAAAAAGTTCTGTGCCCTGTTACAAATTAAGCCCTCGGTGTGCAGATCTTTAGGGTTTTGCAGTCACATCTGCTTCTAATCGGTTCAACTCACAGTCACTTAGCTAATCAGAATTTCCCAGTTTTCTTTAATTAGCTCCTCTGATCTGAGCACATTACCTGTGTTTTCATGATTTATGCTTAACAAAAGCAAAATCAAAACTCCAGTAAATGAGAGGAGCTCAATTTAGCACAGAAATCAACCAATGCAAAAATGATCAAAGACCGCTTTTTGGTAGGAAAACATACATAATTTTCCACATCACAAGTCTTTATCAGTGTGATAGGAGCAAGGTCTTCAGCTTTTCTCTTCCCTCAACATAGGGTCCAAACCTAAGTGGTCTCACGCTCCCCTACCAGCACTGGAGGAGCGGCGTAACACACTTGTTTATCCACCCTTGCTTAAAGGTTTATTCCAACAGCTTGGAAGGCTTGTTCTGCCTCCTCTCTCGGACGCCTGCCCAGACCACAGGGTTTGCCAAGGGGTCTGTGAACCCTGCTGTCTGGGATGGGAAGGAGAAGAAGAGCAGACAGAGGTATTGACTCCACCTCCAAGAGCCTCTTTGCTCCATGTTTTGGCTAGGAAACATAGTCAACCCTTGGTTTCCCACCCTGCAGAGGCAGTGCCGTGCTGGTAGGTTCTTACCTCGGTGTAGCCCATGCTGGCCGCAGCGATCAGCGCCTGCTGGATGGCGTGGCTCTTCTTAAACACTCCCTGCTGTTGGCCAGCCATGGTCCAGTCACACTGGATCAAGAACTTCACCACCTCCAAGTGTCCTCGGAGAGCAGCGTGAACCAGAGCGCACTGACCGTTTTTGTCCAAATGATCCACCTTGGGAAGAGATGACAAAATACAATTAAGCCAAGTCACGGTCAAAACGTCTTCGTTTCTTCAGAGTTTCCAGCCCCGGTTTCCAAAGAATGCCACATGTGCAAAATGTGCATTTTTCTGGTAAACCATCCCTTCCACAACCAGAAAACAACCATTCCCAAAGCAATTCTGCCCCAGGCTTACGCATCCTCTTGGCCACAAGTGGTTGCTTTGGGCAAGTTACCATTATTTTTAGCTTTCTTCAGACTCAAAGGCTGCAAAAGCATTTTTCCCTTTGTGTCCTGAAGTCCAGCAACCGTGTTTTCTTGTGGATTGAAATCGTACACACCGACAGCATCTCCTTCATCCAAATCCACATCAGGAAACCCAGCCTGTCTTGCAGATACCATTTCCTTTGAGAGACAGAGAAGTGCCTCAGCCGGCAGCGGAACGCACAACGCGAACCCAGTGCAGGCAGAAG
>NW_010559253.1:20165-23972 GCF_000687285.1 Phaethon lepturus | reverse complement strand
GGAAACGGAGACGGTGCTCGGCAGCCCTGCAGGAGCTTATTTGGTTGGCTTTTCAGGAGCGGGCATGGTTTTCACTTGATGCCTGAATTAATCAGCTGGGATTTCTAGGTCCTATCCCAACACCAGTAACTTGGAGAAAACAGGACAGGCAGAGCAGCTACTGTCCTCCTGCTCATTAACCCTTTCAGTGCTCTGCAACATCTTATTTCTCATTTCTCATATTATAAATGTGATAAATAATTATTATATTAACATACTCTACTAATATTAATTACAGTTATAGAATACATATGAGATATCTTTCTCATGTTGTAATACATTAATATTATTAATATATGAATATTTCCCATTTCTCAACTTACGCAGCCATCAGTGTTGCAGTTTTCTATGCCAGAATCAAACATCTCAGCCTTAAACTAAAGCCAGCTGGTTTTGGGGTGTTTCCTCAATACAGTTAAGGATACTCAAGGAAAAGTGGCAGGACTCTTGCACTGCATTTTGTAGCCCAAATATTCCTGTTCTCAGAGAGGGAATGCTGTTTCTTACCAACGAGTGCCAGGGAGTCAACCCAACTCTTAAAATATCCCAACAAAAGCAGAATTCTTTCTTCCTTCATACTGTCCTCGCATTATTACAGACAACACAGCAAGATCTAAACGGGTTCCTCAGTCATCCTGACTTTCATACCAGAACTACGCAAACCCCTATTTTGCTTTTTGAACTGAAGCTAAACATATAGAGAAACCACAAATTCTTTCCAGGAGGCTCCACTTAAAAAACCAGCACAATTTTTTTCGTCAACGAAATATTTAAGCTTCATTCATTATATACAATTAAAACACCAAACACTCACCGCAAAGCTCAACAAAGGGTATTTTTCTAGGACAAGTCTGATAGAAGTTTTTGGAAAAATGTGTCTCCAGGAGATATTTAAAGAACTCTCTGTGCTCCAAAAGCCATGTTGCCATTTTAACCTTGTGAAGTTCAAGGACTTCTCCTGAACGTCCCTCAGCAGGCCATCAGTGCAGCGTGATTAGGCAGTTCCTACCTCAGATCTGAATTCCAGAACACTAATGACAGACTCTCAGGCGTTACTTAGCTTTGGCGTCAACGCGAGATTTTCAAAGCCGCTACGTTTTAGCAGAAAAGCCAAACCTCCGCAGCAGCACCCTGGCTTCATCTGCTGGGGGTGTTCTTTGGTGAGCGTTACGCACCCTGCCTGCAGCTTGTGCCCGGCCTCACCTAAACATGCAACAGTTGAGATCAGCTTTTAGAGGAACGTGGTCACCTTACCTTGGCCCGTTTCTTGCACAGCAGCACAACGATACTTAGAAATCCAGCAGCAGCTGCGTAGCCAAGGGGGGTCAGGCCACTTTCCGAAGCTGCATCTACATTGGCCCCAAACTCCAGGAGCAAAGCCACCATCTCCGTGTAACCCAGGTGAGATTGGACACACAAAATGGGAGCATTGTTCAGAACTTCGGTCCGATAATTCACGTTTGCACCTCCTAAAATCAGCAACCGACTGACCTGCGCAGGGAAGGAAGAGCTCCCGTTAGCTGAGTCTTATGGAGAGACGTTAGTTTATTTTAAGGGCCACAAAAGAATTTGAACCAGGGCTCTCTGCATGCTCCCAAGCGAATAGCGAAGGACATAAAATGCCCAGTAAAAACTCCTGCCAAACAGACGGTCCCCTTTTCAGCATTTTTGCCAGTATGGGAAGGAGCTGGGGCAAACACCCTTCCAGATGAAGGACAATTTGAAATCTGTATTACCGTCTGAAATCCTCTTTGCTGTAGAGACGACGTCACTTAAGCTAACACATTCATCCTTACTAGTGTAAACGGCACGTCGTGACTGAACTGGCACGTGCCGTCGTGTTTGGCGTTGCAACCAAGTTAGTCTAAGCCAGAGCCCTTTCCGGGGCTGTCAAATTTCGAGACCAGTTGTGACATCCCACATCTTTGGGGAGGAAAACCACAAGTGAACCGCTGTGCAGAGGTACAAATTCACTGTTCACTTGCTGCAATTAAAACGAGATCCCTGGTCAAGGTAGAAGAGTTGAGGGATCATCCCAGAGGGTAACAAAACCCCAACTGAAGCGATGGCCTCTCCCCAGCTCCAGACGAAGGCCCAGCGAGCTGCTCAGCACTGCCGGGGCAGGAGCATTGCCCTGGGCAGGCAGCTACAGCAAACACCCCACGCACGGTTACCGCGCGTTGCTGGGAGCTTCTCACGCGAGCTCTGAACCACCCCAGCTCTCCTCCTCCTCCAGTACCTTTATGTTTGGGGTGTAGAGATTTCTCAGAGATGCCAAAGCCATCGAAAGACCTTCGGTACTGTAGGAGATCCAAAGCCCTTGCAGGATGGAGGAAGATACCCCAACTTTTTTACTCAGCCCCTGAAAAAGAGAAGATGACTTAGATGCAAGCTTACAAATATGCTCTGTTACACTGGGCAGATCCTCCTGGGTCTTGGGACTTCAAAGAGTTTCAAGACACGAACAGCTATAAGCAAGATAATGTGACGACTGGCCACATCCGACCTTTGCAGTGAATTAATAAGCTTGTATGAAATAGCTTGCAAAGGTGCTGTAGCCACCTCCAAGGTCTAGGAAAGGCAGGATTAAACTGTGAGCAACATGAATCCATTCAACACCCTCAGAAAATGTCATGCTAAGGAGCACAGCACGCTTCTTTTTTTCTTTTTTAATAAAGTACGCATTTTTTTGGCAGAACCGATTCACGAAGTTTCCTTATTATTCACACAGTTGAACTAGATGACAGCATGTGCTCACAGCAAGATGTATTGGGGAAGTCTCAAGCACAGCCTAGAACAATATTCCCGTATCTCATACTAGACAGTTTCCAACCTTTCAGGCTGGTGTCCGTGGTCAGACTGTATGTAATATATACAAGGTCTGACATCTTTTCCCAGCCACGCGAAGTGGCAGAGCACAGAACTGTGAAGCAGCCTTCCCCCGCTCCCATCGAAGGAGCAGCGATTGCTCTGTAGCCAAGAGACGGGCGCGAGCGGCTCGATCGAAGCCGAGAGGAACGGGTTCGCTGTGTGTTGTGCTCTGTTGTGTGATGCGGGTGCGCCCTATATGTTGCTGTTCTGCTATTGATTTACCATTAAAGCCTGCTGTTTCCATGGAAACCGTACAGGCATCTTTAATTCTGTTTTGATATGCAAACCTCGATTCCTACTTCCTCGCACGCCGCGTGGTCATTACTATCTGTGCAAAGCAGCAGGGTCACGTTCCAGTTTGTCAGGCTTTTGTATGACGGACTGAGACGGACGCTGTAGGGTGGTGGGAAGAAAACCAGCAGCAAGAAGTGGGATTTGTTTCCTCTAAAGGAAGATGTGCGAGAATCATCATCTGAGCGCGCTGCTGGACTCAGCTGCAGACCTCTAATACCTACGTGCGAAAGATATTCTGAAGCATCGCACCAGCCATCAACAGATTTGTCACTTGAAATGGTTTTACCATAAAAAGAAGCAACAGATTAGACAAGCTTTTATAAATAACAGCTCCGTGCGCTTGTTTCCTTCAAAATTCAGGGAGCTAAATAGAGGAAAATATCTGCTTGTGTTAAGCGGCAGAGAAAGAGCTCAGGAATTTTAGCCACCATTAAATGCTGCTTTTGAAATGAGACAATACAGGACATTAGAGGTCAATACTTAATTTCAGTGAACTCAGTACAGTGTAATTGGACAAATGGAAAACAGTTTTATAATAAATGGTTAAGAGAATTAAAAATAGTTATATTACTATCAAAACCATAAATAGGCTGTTTGAGTCAC